>NW_028152144.1:95000-217500 GCF_964638095.1 Poromitra crassiceps
CGTGATCGGCCAATCAGAGAGTGCGTCTTTGTCAATGACGTATAACAGCTGCAGCGGCTAGCCATTAGCTTTTGGTCTTTCCAAAGCATAGCTCCCGAGCTAGCTACTAGCTATGGCTATGAACAGCTACAGCTACGTATTGTTGTGTCGCCGTTAAATGCGCTAATGGAGGACCAGATACGCGAGGCTTCTAATCTGGGAATCAAGGCGTTGCAGATCGGTGGGGTGAATGATAAAGACAAGGACATGGACGCTGCAAGCTTGTGTATGCAAGTCCAGAGGCCTTGATGAAGAAAAAGTGGCGAAATATGCTGGCACCGGCTACACGAAAATTAACGTTATTAAATGCTGTAACGTTAACGGTAATTATCATGTGTATGGTTTATTTAGCCTACTCAATCTCTTCTGAGATTATAACGTTAACCTGTTAGGACGCTGTGAGCTTGTGTATATAAGTCCAGAGAACTTGATGAAAACAAAGTGACAAAATATCCTGGCATCGGGTACACGAAAATTAACGTTATTAAATGCTGTAACGTTAACTGTAATTCTCATGTGTATTGTTTATTTAGCCTACTCAATCTCTCAGCCCATGTTGATGCTGAACCAAATGACCAGTCCGGCTGCAATGGTTGATTTGTGAGGTTAATGGCAGCCAACAGAACTTCATATTGTTTCCATACTGTACTGCATGTTGTACTGCATGTTGTACTGTTCATACTCAAATTGTACTTTTTTGAATGGAACTGAATAAAAATGTTTTTGTTTGATACTCTATTCTGTTGTATTGTCATGTGAGAATGAAAACAGCTATATTAATAGTACTTCAAAACAGTGGTTCTCAAAATGTTTCCACATAAGGATCCTTAAACTGAATAATGTGATGCTAGACCTGTGCTTGTTTATTTAGCAAAAAAAGTGTAGTTAAAGTTATACATTCATAACTTGTTCTGCAGTCATCAATCAGACAATTCTCCAAAGCATACCATAGTGACTGAGAACAGGTCTGAGAGCAGGTCACGTGGGGGATGGGTTTACCCAGGCTAGTGTGTGTGTGTGTGTGTGTGTGTGTGTGTGTGTGTCTGCAGGTTTGAGTTTTCAGGCTGGATGGCTCCTCAGTGAAAACACAATCCTCCAGACAGCAAGTGTACCTCCTCTGTAGATGCTGCATGTCTCTTATAACAGTCTGAGCCGGAGGCGTATGGGGAGTGTATTATTATTCAAATGGTTTTATAGATTTGTTTCAAACAGAGACTAACATAACGTAGCATCTGGGTAGTGTAGAGGTAAAAACAATTATTTACAATCCCAATTATGTATTTATTTTACTTTTATTCGCGTTTGTTTTTCAGTTCAACATTTAAAGTTAAAAGTTTTTTCAAATTCAATGAATGCATGATGTTGCCAAAGTCAACAAGTAATCACGTTAAATAATCGTGATCTCAATATCAGTCAAAAGATGATAATTTTTGCTATTATCAAGCAGCACTGGTCTGCGGGTGGGAAGCCGGTGGGGTATGAGTCCCTGGTCGTTGCACTAGCGCCTCCTCTGGTCGGTCGGGGCACCTGTATTACTGTATGGGGGAGGGGAACTGGGGGGGGGGGGGGTAGCGTGATCCTCCCACGTGCTACGTCCTGGCACTGAAACTTGTCGCTGTCAGGTGAAAAGCAGCAGCTGGCGACTGCATGTATCGGGCAACAGACAGCACGTGCTGGGTGTGTGAGTGAGTGTGTGTGTACCTCCTCCGTAGACTGTGCGTGTCTCCTTAACTCATTCAGGGCCAGTTTAGGACTGCCAATATTTAGCACAGGCCAAAGATTTTCATAATTGTTGGTCATCTTTCAAGACCCACAGTAAATTATCTATTAGCACCAGAGTGATTTGCAATACCTCAAAATGAAGATGTACGTCTCTGGGTTCACCAGGAAAAAAAAAGTGAGCTTTTAGCATGTTCTGTACTCTACTTATAGCCATTTATATACACCCTGTTTTCCCCCAAAAGTTCTCCCAGAGAAAATGAACAGGAGAAAAGGCAATTTTTGTAAAAGGGCACAATCTCAGGCATAACTCACTCTCAATTCTTTTATTTTGAACTGTATTGACATCAGACATGTAAATATTATTCGTTAGGACACAAATGACAAAAAAAAATATATATATATATATATATATATACACATGAAGTGCTTTTTTTTTACATTCAACAATACAGTTTACTCGGTGTGAGTGTGCAGACAGACAGACAGACAGACAGACACACCGACAGACAGACAGACAGACAGACAGACAGACAGACAGACACACACACACACACACACACACACACACACACACACACACGATCCCCCTTTTAGATTTCTAACCCAACATAGGATAAGCAATAACCACGCCCTGTGGCGCTGGGATTGGCCAGGAGCAACACTGGAGGGCACGCAGCCCAGCGATTTCATGAACCAACTGAAGAGCTCTTGAGAAGGACAGCGGGCTGCTGTGAGTGCCTTCTGCCCGCTGCTGCCTAGCTGTTCCTGTGTTTATTTTTGATTTGTTCTGGTACACCCGTCCTCGTCCATGTCTCCCTGTCATATCAACTCTGCTATTTGATCGTTCCCATTTTCCCCTCGGCTATTCAACACGTCCTCACCGCCCTCGCAAACTGATCGATCATTTCCTCATTCCTCCGATGATCAAACACATCTCTTGATTACTTTCTCCCGTTTTCTCCTGGCTGGCACAGAGGAAGGCGACTCCAGCTCGTGCAGCGCGCCAAGGGCGTTTCAATGGCGTTTCTCCTGTCTGCACAAGGAAGCGTTACCCGTTCTCTGCTTTTCCTCTTGCTCAATTTCAAAACAACAGCTGCGGTATGTGTTTGATCGCGTGCTGTCGGCTACCCTTTGAAGGCAGGGACCTGTGTCTGTGTCACAGGCTGGGCAAGTGTTTGCTGCAGGCGCTGCACCAATAAAAACAAAAACACGTCAAACACGTCATTGGCGGGGAGGGCTATTTCTGATAACACGTCAAAGACGTCATTGGCGGTGAATGAGTTAACGGTCTGAGCCAGCACACACAGCACGTGCTGGGTGTGTGTGAGTGAGTGTGTGTGTGTGTGTGTGTGTGAGTGAGTGAGTGTGTGTGCGCGGCAGGGATTCCGTTAGCCGGTATTTGTTGCCGTGGGCCGGCAAATTAAAAGGTCACGGTCTCAAGCGGCCGGCTGAAAATATGCCAGATAAATAAATTCCTTATATAAAATAGCCTAATATTGTGTGGCCTATTCACCTTATAGTAGGGTCATCTGTGGCACTTCCGTGACCGTGGAGAGCGAAGGTCCGTTTCTCAATGGATTTGTCATCTAGGAGGGTTAATAAACAAATTTAGCCGGGGTGTATTTTAAAAAAAGGCGGGGAAAATATTTGAGAGACCAAAATCCAAAATGTCTGCCGTGGAAATGAACTTTTTAATGGTTTGACCTACAATGATGCACAATACATGGTTTCAGAGCTTATTCTGGTCAAGGAATACATATTTGGTGTTTATATAATGATTTGACTTATTTTTGACCTTCAAATACAAGATGGCTGCCAATTTTGAGCTCTAAAAGGCAGTTTTTTCAAAATCGTCATAGAGCCTTCATATTAGGCTTGAATGACAGGTCTTCTCATGATGAGTTGAATAATATACAGTATAAGTACACAGAAGTAATCTCTGAGGTCATTAAAGTCAATGTTTGTGTGTAAACAACAGTTGCTGATTTGCGGTTTCCCATTAAATAGGGTAGGCTACTGAGAATATGGTGTCCAGTTAATCCCATCACATTTTCATAATGAACCAAAAACAATTTTGCACTATAGCCTAACATAAAATAGTATTCTGTATGCAAAGCTAGCAAGGTTAGTTGCTTGAGCTGAATTTAAAGGTCAACTCAAAACAAACAATGAAATTAACTTTGAAATTAAAACTGAATCCTAGGCTATTAAATCTCATCAGCACACAGTAAAGGAAACTTGTCTTTGAACTCAGCTGACTGTCTAGTCCTAATCCCTGTTGTGCAATGTCCCTTTTCAGTGAAGTTTTAGTTTTTGTTAAGAGTACGGACTTTTAATCTTGACCTTGTTGGTAGGCAACGGCCCTTTTTCAGTCAAGCATTTTCAGATTAGCCCAGTCAGTCTGTGAAGCAGTCAGTGTCAGCACTTGCGCGAGCTCGCTTTTTCTCTAACTAATGTTAACATTACACACTTTAAGACACTTTGTTTGAGGATATAAAAGGAGGTACGGTGGTGTAGTGGTAAGCACTATCGCCTCACAGCTCGAAGGTCGTGGGTTCGATTCCCACCTGGGACGATGTGAACGCTGAAGGAATGCGTGCCCGTCCGCATGTCCTCGAGTGCCCACCGCCCGGGTGGGGTCGTCAAAAGGGCCTTTCTGTGTGGAGTTTGCATGTTCTCCCCGTGCCTCCCGGGGGTTTCCTTCATATAGGAACCCCCTTCACCAAAAACATGCAATATCCTGGTTGCTAATGTGGTTCCTCCTCTGGTCGTTAAGGGCGCCTGTTCAGAGGGAGGGGAACTGGTTGGAATAGTGTGAACCTCCCACGTGCCTACCGGTGAAGCTTCCCCTGTCAGGTGAAAAGAAGCGGCTGGCTAACTGCCCATGTCTCGGAGGAAGCATGGAGCCAGTTTCGGCTCTCCCCAGATCAGCAGAGGGTGGAGTAGCAACCAGGATAAAGAAATTACGTTAGCACTAATGGGGGATAAAAATGGGATAAAAAATCGGGGGGGGAATATATAAAAAAGAAAAAGAAAACTTTGTTTGAGGTTATCAACGTTATTCACTAGTCTAAAGATAGTTCTACCATCAAGAACATATAAAACAAAAGCAAAAACAATTTTTATTTGCAGAAGTCATCATTGATATTTGGTGTTAGCTAACGTTAGGTAACGTTATTATTTTTAGCTAAAGTTAATGTTATCTGTCTCCACAATTCTGTCAACTGACATATGCATTTGCTTTTGAAAATAAACAGCGTATAACAGCAATATAATATAACAGTAATATAATAGCGAGTTGCTTTCCCTCCCAATGAAAGACAAAGCACACAATGTCCTATGAATGTGTCCTAAAATGTGACAAGCCTTGCAAGCCCACCGATACAATAAATCAAGGCAAATGGGACAGCTTACAATTAAAAGCCCAAGACTGGTCAGGACTTGATAAATTTGATGATGTTTACACCACCACATCCTGGGAAGATGGGGCAACCAATCGGTACATGCATTCGTCATGTTATATTTCTATTTAATCTTCAGTTATGCTTAAGCAAGCCAGGCTGTTTATTTTCCAAAGCAAATGCATATGTCAGTTGACAGAAGTGTGGAGACAGATAACATTAACTTTAGCTAAAAATAATAACGTTACCTAACGTTAGCTAACACCAAATATCAATGATGACTTCTGCAAATAAAAATTGTTTTTGCTTTTGTTTTATATGTTCTTGATGGTAGAACTATCTTTAGACTAGTGAATAACGTTGATATCCTCAAACAAAGTCTCTTAAAGTGTGTAATGTTAACATTAGTTAGAGAAAAAGCGAGCTCGCGCAAGTGCTGACACTGACTGCTTCACAGACTGACTGAGCTACCGGTAATCTGAAAATGCTTGACTGAAAAAGGGCCGTTGCCTACCAACAAGGTCAAGATTAAAAGTCCATACTCTTAACAAAAACTAAAACTTCACTGAAAAGGGACATTGCACAACAGGGATTAGGACTAGACAGTCAGCTGAGTTCAAAGACAAGTTTCCTTTACTGTGTGCTGATGAGATTTAATAGCCTAGGATTCAGTTTTAATTTCAAAGTTAATTTCATTGTTTGTTTTGAGTTGACCTTTAAATTCAGCTCAAGCAACTAACCTTGCTAGCTTTGCATACAGAATACTATTTTATGTTAGGCTATAGTGCAAAATTGTTTTTGGTTCATTATGAAAATGTGATGGGATGAACTGGACACCATATTCTCAGTAGCCTACCCTATTTAATGGGAAACCGCAAATCAGCAACTGTTGTTTACACACAAACATTGACTTTATTGACCTCAGAGATTACTTCTGTGTACTTATACTGTATATTATTCAACTCATCATGAGAAGACCTGTCATTCAAGCCTAATATGAAGGCTCTATGACGATTTTGAAAAAACTGCCTCAAAATTGGCAGCCATCTTGGATTTGAAGGTCAAAAATAGGTCAAATCATTATATAAACACCAAATATGTATTCCTTGACCAGAATAAGCTCTGAAACCATGTATTGTGCATCATTGTAGGTCAAAGCATTAAAAAGTTCATTTCCACAGCAGCCATTTTGGATTTTGGTCTCTCAAATATTTTCCCCGCCTTTTTTTTAAATACACCCCGGCTAAATTTGTTTATTAACCCTCCTAGATGACAAATCCATTGAGAAACGGACCTTCGCTCTCCACGGTCACGGAAGTGCCACAGATGACCCTACTATTATGTTCAGACCTTCCAGTGGACCAAATTCTTCCGGGTCCACCTAACACTTCCGGCGGTCACGGCGCAAAATAAAAGAGTTGTTTTTGGAGCGGACAGTGAAGGGGTAAAATAAATAACGTAGCCTACTACTTTGAGCCGGTACACAGCAAGCAAGCAAGTATCCACTGTTAGCCAGGTCAGATAACGTTATCGTCGACAATGACGAGCACTTTCTTGTAAAACATACCTGGACTCCAACAAAGAAAGCTTCGGATAGTTTTCTCTCCTCCGAGGCAGCGCGAGCCATTAACGTTAATAAAGACCCGCAGACGTTAACGTAATTCCCTGGAATGCGAGACTTAACGAGCCAGTTACATGGCATTGCATTCTTAGACATTGCCGTTTGCTTTTATTTGGTATGTTACATACAATTGGCTAAATTATTAGTTAATTCAGAGTTAGATGATATTGGAGCAGCGCAGCCATTTTTTATTTTATTTTATTATTAGCCGGAAGTCGTAGGACGGCCACAGAACCGGGTCAAATGGGCGTGGCTACATAAGGTGAATAGCCTAAGTGATGTTGCCAATAAGCTATGACTTAAATAGAGACTTAGCCTACATAATAATTTTTCCGCCCCGTTATGTTGAGTGTTTTGTGAAAAAGAAAAAGAAAGCAGACGCTTTCTTTATGCCTATTGTAGCGCGCCGTTTAAAAGCCGCACACGCAGCATCAGTCCCGCCGGCCAGCGCTGGACCCGCTGTGACTAGTTGACGCAGGAGGAAACCCAAACGTCAAAACAGACATCCCTTGCTAGGCCAGTCCATTTTATAATCTAGATTGTGCAACGACAAGTACTTCAGTCGAGGCCAGCAAGACGGCAGGAAAGCGTCAAGCACCTGCTATTCTTCCTCAAGAAGAAACAAAAGCGTGCCTGCTGCCGTCAAAAGCGAAAGAGACCCTTTTTACCTACGTCGGGTGAATCAATCAGTCAATCAATGGCTCGTGCTTGTTGCCCGACGCTCGTATGATGATGAGATGAATCAAAATGCTTACCACAAATAAAGCCACATGGGAGCCGAGAACCAGTGCAGGAGAGCTGACGCAGGTGCCAGGTGTGGAGGGAGATTAAGGTGCGTAGCCTATTGCTGTTGTGCGCTGCTGTCTGCACTGACACTGTCGCACTTATTACTTTTAGCTACGTTGTTTTTTCATCAAGGCAATGTCCAGAAGATATGGGTTCATGAGTGTCTGCAAATGCAGATAGATAGGCTACAGTAGGAGCATGCATGCATGTTGTCTGTTTCAATAACGAAAGCGGCCTTACTGAGAACGGCGTGCCGACCAATTAAATATTCTTGCTGCGAAATCGGCCTCTTAACTCATTCAGGGCCAATGACGTCTTTGACGTCTTATCAGGAATAGCCCAGAGGGCCAATGACGTGTTTGACGTGTTTTTGTTTTTATTACTGCAGGGCGTAGTTAAAACACTTCCCCAGCCTGTCACATGGTATCAGGTCCCTATCATCTAAGACAACACGTGAACAAACACATACCGCAGCTGTTGTTTTGAAATTGAGCAGGAGGAATATCAGAAAACGATAAGGAGCTTGCCTTGTGCAGACAGGAGAAACCCCATTGAAACGCCCCTCGCGCGCTGCAGGAGCTGGTCGCTTTCCTGTGTGCCAGCCTTCCTGTGTGCCAGCCGGAGAAAACCGGAGAAAGTAATCCACAGATGCGTTTGATCATCGGAGGAATGAGGAAATGATCGATCAGCAGTGATCAGAGGGCGGTGAGGACGTGTTGAATAGCCGAGGGGAAAACGGGAGCAGGGAGAATATGACAGGGGAAGACATGGACGAGCAGCACACGAACAGCTAGGCAGTCAGAAGCCCGCTGCCCGTTCTCAAGAGCTTCAT
Source organism: Poromitra crassiceps (assembly GCF_964638095.1). Taxonomy (NCBI): domain Eukaryota; kingdom Metazoa; phylum Chordata; class Actinopteri; order Beryciformes; family Melamphaidae; genus Poromitra; species Poromitra crassiceps. The sequence continues at coordinate 103,402 of NW_028152144.1, forward strand.
GAAATCGCTGGACTGCGTGCCCTCCAGTGTAGTGTCTCTGCTCCAGTGTTGCTCCTGGCCAATCCCGGCGCCACAGGGCGTGGTTATTGCTTATCCTATGTGGGGTTAGAAATCACGCAACGAAGGGGGATCGTGTGTGTGTGTGTGTGTGTGTGTGTCTGTGTGTCTGTGTGTGTGTGTGTGTGTGTGTCTGTCTGTCTGTCTGTCTGTCTGTCTGTCTGTCGGTGTGTCTGTCTGTCTGTCTCTCTGTCTGTCTGTCTGTGTGTCTGTCTGCACACTCACTCACACTGCTGTATGGTGAATGTAAAAAAAAAAGCACTTCATGTGTATATATATATATATATATATATATATTTTTTTTTTCATTTGTGTCATAACGAATAGTATTTACATGTCTGATGTCAATACAGTTCAAAATAAAAGAATTGAGAGCGAGTTCTCCTTGAGAATGTGTATTTTACAGAAATTGCATTTGCTCCTGTTTGTCATCTGAGAGAGAGACATTTTGGTTGAAAACAGGGTGTATATAAATGGATATAAGTAGAGTACAGAACATGCTAAAAGCTAACTTTTTTTTTCCTGGTGAACCCAGAGACGTACATCTTCATTTTGAGGTATTGCAAATCACTCTGGTGCTAATAGATAATTTACTGTGGGTCTTGAAAGATGACCAACAATTATGAAAATCTTTGGCCTGTGCTAAATATTGGCAGTCCTAAACTGGCCCTGAATGAGTTAATGACAACACTGGAATAAAGATAATCGACTATAGAGGCTATAAAGAATAGACTATAGAGAAATAAATTGATTCAAAATGTTTATTTAGGAAACAATTATTTTATAACATCCTTTTTTTAATAGTGGCCGGTAAATATTCGATATGGCCGGAATTCTGGAACGTTACCGGCTGCAGTGGCCGTCTGGAAAAATGCCTAGCGGAATCCCTGGTGTGCGGTCCTCCGTAGACTGTGCGTTTCTCCTTAATGGTCTGAGCCAGCACACACAGCACGTGCTGGGTGTGTGTGTACGGTGTGTGTGTACCTCCTCCAGCACCTGCTGGGTGTGTGTGAGTGAGTGTGTGTGTGCGGTGTGTGTGTACCTCCTCCGTAGACTGTGCGTTTCTCCTTAATGGTCTGAGCCAGCACACACAGCACGTGCTGGGTGTGTGTGTACGGTGTGTGTGTACCTCCTCCAGCACCTGCTGGGTGTGTGTGAGTGAGTGTGTGTGTGCGGTGTGTGTGTACCTCCTCCGTAGACTGTGCGTGTCTCCTTAACGGTCTGAGCCAGCACACACAGCGCGTCGTGCAGCGAGCGCTCCGCCTCGTCCAGGATCTGCTGAGTGGCTCCACGCAGCACGATGGTGCACGCCTCACCTGGGGAAGGGGGGTACTGATTACTGAATTGATCCAATATCAGTAGAAATAAAAATATAATTTATATAATTTTTTTATATTTATACAAAATATAAAAATATAGAAAGACTGAGACTGGTTATACTCCCGAGCGGGCGCGTACACGGACAGCTCTGGACACCACAGTATTACCACCATGCACATTAGTTCTGTTTATACTACTTTCTGGAGTCAAATATATGTGTAACATTAACAGCTAATTATTAATTAAACTGAGAGGGGGAAGCCATCGCCAACTGCTAAGTTATCGCTAAGCTCTTAGATCTTCAACTGCCGTGTTTTTAGACGTAAATAACACTGCACATATGATAATAGGCAGCGCAGCCTTTTTTAACTACGCTCAAAAGCTCTGGAATACCAGACCTCAACCCATTCGAGATTCGAGCTCGGTGAACATTTTTTAACTTATTTATTTAACCTGGATTTGAACTAAAGTCAATGGATTTGTTTTATTCTTTCCCATTGTTTTATTATTTTATTCAATTTTGATTAGCTCTGTCCTCTATTAACCTGATGTATTGATATGTATTTATTTGTGTGAGTATTGTTTTTATTTCTATCTTCCTTTCCTTTGAATATCAATCATCCCTATTTTTATTTTGACCTCTTTTAAAGAACTTTTAACGGCATCTTGTGTATGGAAAGTGCTCTATAAATAAAGTTGATTATTATTATTAAATGCTACGCTACAGTAAGTAGCTAGCAGATCTGAAAAGTGCGTAAACGGCTGTGTGATTAATGAGAAAGTCGCTAAAATAAGGAGACAGGTATGAGTGCTTGAGCAGAACTAGTGTAGTTTAAATATACAGCGGGTAATTAGCCGCTGTAATGGAGAATATTAAGAGCTAAATTAACTGGGTTGAGAGCAGCAAAAACAGCTTCAAAATCAGTGTCCATGTTGCTTTTCCAGTGCTTGTAGCATAGCTGGCAGTTTTTTTGTTTTGCTCATTTACAGAACAGCCTCTGAACTGAGCTTCGGATCAATGTTTTTGATCACAAGAGCAAACAAACTATTTACAGAACAGAAGCAACAGTTGTTTTTTACTTTACAAACTTGAAACATGAATAACCTTCAGTGAATCAATGAACATATCTAATGCAGTAAACCAAACCACGTTAATTATGTGGGGTGTGTGTGTGTGTGTGTGTGTGTGTGTGTGTGTGTGTGTGTGTGTGCAGAACAGCCTCAAAATTGAGCTTCAGATCAATATTTCTGATCATTAGAGTAGTCAGAGGTCCTCTTTGTCCTTTGTGGAGGACCACCATCACCAGATGCAGTCCTGCCACTGCCTTGTAAGTTTGAGCTGACTGCTGGTTCAGTCACAGAGAGAGACACAGACAGAGAGAGAGACACAGACAGAGAGAGAGAGACAGACAGAGAGACACACAGACACAGACAGAGAGACACAGACAGAGAGAGACACAGACAGAGAGAGACACACAGACAGAGAGAGAGACACAGACAGAGAGAGACACACAGACAGAGAGACACAGACAGAGACACATAAGCTGCTTTCACACATGTCTGGAATTCAGGAGTTATCTAGAGGCTATCCGGCTGGCTGTCATGTGTGAATGTCTGCATGCGCCTCATGCGCGCTCCCGCGGAGCCTCGTCCTAGCCGGAGGGAAGTGTACCCCCAGCCGTAGTCGCAGAAGCGTATTGTCCCCCCCCCCCCCTCCAGAGCTCCGTGAGCTCGTGAGTGCATGAGGACAGAGACGATCGTGACAGATTATTATTATATAAATAGTCGATGTGAATGAGCAGCAAAAAACACATGCCATTTGGTTTCCAAATGAAGCTCAAAACTGCTCCGTGTGCGACAGCCAATGTTGCGGATTGCTGGATTGAAAGGCTCATGGCTCTGATCTGATTTCATGTCTGCTTCGCACAGCACACACATTTAATAAGCATTTTTGGACGCGAGGGTCGTCCCGCTTCCCAGTATTGGACATCGCTAGGTAGGGTATCTGGATCTGGTTGCGTTCATGTCTTTGATTTAACGTTTACACAGCGTTCGCGCAAATTCCAAGTAGCGTCAAGTCAGGCAGTATAAAACGAAAACTTCCGGGTATAACCTTCGCAATAATGGCAATTAAATAAAGTAAATGCACGTGTAATGTTTTTTTGTGTGTATTTCGAAAGATACAGAACGGAGATAAACTGGAAGAATATCTGCTCCCTTCGAAAAGTCAATTTTAACCCGTAGTGAGTCGACATTCTGATTTTTTGTTACTAAGTAATACAACATTTATTTTATTTTGAAGGTAAAAACGTCTAGCTTCCTGTATTCTGTATAATTCTAGTAGGTTTGAGGCATTTTAGGACTGAACATAGCAAAGACCTGTTTTGTTTGTACTGCTTGCGACTCGAGGAAATCGATGCATCTGGGCGTGAGTTGTAGGGTTGTTTAATTAATTACTTACTAACGTTATGCGCAAATGATTATATGCCGTGAACGTTAGGCAGTTATCGCCCATTATGTATTTTTAGTTTTCACAACTCGTGTGGTCATGCCCAAATTCCCCCACCCCCACCGCCCGCCCCCTCTCTACTTTACAAACTCTGCGGAGGTGCTACTCATGTGTGAATGCAACATGCCTCATGTGTGAAAGGGTACACTTCACCTATCATCCGGGGCAGGCTCAGTGGGGGGCAACCCTGACCTGATCCGGAGTTCATGTGTGAAAGTGGCTACAGACAGAGAGAGACACACAGACAGAGAGAGAGACACAGACAGAGAGACACAGACAGAGAGAGAGACACAGACAGAGAGAGAGACACAGACAGAGAGAGACACACAGACAGAGAGAGAGACACAGACAGAGAGACACAGACAGAGAGAGACACACAGACAGAGAGAGAGACACAGACAGAGAGACACAGACAGAGAGAGAGACACAGACAGAGAGAGACACACAGACAGAGAGAGAGACACACAGACAGAGAGAGAGACACAGACAGAGAGAGACACACAGACAGAGAGACACAGACAGAGAGACACACACAGACAGAGAGACACAGACAGAGAGAGAGACACAGACAGAGAGAGACACACAGACAGAGAGAGAGACACACAGACAGAGAGGGAGACACAGACAGAGAGAGACACACAGACAGAGAGGGAGACACACAGACAGAGAGGGAGACACAGACAGAGAGAGAGACACACAGACAGAGAGGGAGACACAGACAGAGAGAGACACACAGACAGAGAGAGAGACACACAGACAGAGAGGGAGACACAGACAGAGAGAGAGACACACAGACAGAGAGGGAGACACAGACAGAGAGAGACACACAGACAGAGAGACACAGACAGAGAGACACAGACAGAGAGACACACAGACAGAGAGACACAGACAGAGAGACACAGACAGAGAGAGACACACAGACAGAGAGACACAGACAGAGAGAGACACAGACAGAGAGACACACAGACAGAGAGACACAGACAGACAGAGAGACACAGACAGAGAGACACAGACAGAGAGACACAGACAGAGAGACACAGACAGAGAGACACAGACAGAGAGACACAGACAGAGAGACACACAGACAGAGAGACACAGACAGAGAGACACAGACAGAGAGACACAGACAGAGAGACACAGACAGAGAGAGACACACAGACAGGGAGACACAGACAGAGAGAGAGACACACAGACAGAGAGACACAGACAGAGAGACACACAGACAGAGAGAGACACACAGACAGAGAGAGACACAGACAGAGAGAGACACACAGACAGAGAGAGACACACAGACAGAGAGAGAGACACAGACAGAGAGAGACACACAGACAGAGAGACACAGACAGAGAGACACAGACAGACAGAGACACACAGACAGAGAGAGACACACAGACAGAGAGACACAGACAGAGAGAGACACAGACAGAGAGACACAGACAGAGAGAGAGACACAGACAGGGAGACACAGACAGGGAGACACAGACAGAGAGAGAGACACAGACAGAGAGACACAGACAGAGAGAGACACACAGAGAGAGAGACACAGACAGAGAGAGACACACAGAGAGAGAGACACAGACAGAGAGACACAGACAGAGAGACACAGAGAGAGACACACAGACACAGAGAGACACACAGAGAGAGATACACAGACAGAGAGACACAGACAGAGAGACACAGACAGAGAGACACAGACAGAGAGAGACACACAGACACAGACAGACACAGAGAGAGAGAGACACAGACAGAGAGAGAGAGAGACACATACAGAGAGACACAGACAGAGAGAGACACAGACACAGAGAGAGACACAGACAGAGAGAGACACACAGACAGAGAGAGACACAGAGAGAGAGAGACACAGAGAGAGAGACACAGAGAGACACACAGAGAGAGAGAGACACAGAGAGACAGAGACACCGACAGAGAGAGAGAGAGACACATACAGAGAGACACAGACAGAGAGAGAGAGAGACACACAGACAGAGAGAGAGACACAGACAGAGAGAGAGAGAGACACATACAGAGAGACACAGACAGAGAGAGAGAGACACACAGACAGACAGAGAGACACAGACAGAGAGAGAGAGACACACAGACAGAGAGAGAGACACAGACAGAGAGAGAGAGAGAGCGTACCCATGGCGACTCCAGAGAAGTGGATGAGTGTCTTCTCCGATCATCACCTCCTCGATCAGCTTGCACTGACCCAGCTTCACCAGCTCAGGGTGGTCGAAGGTCGAGGCGATCTCCCCTCCTAGACACACACACACACACACACACACACACACACACACACACACACACACACACACACACACACACACACACACACACAATTTTAAATACTTGAGCCTTGACTTGGGTTGGATAGACATCAAACTCATAATGCTTTTACCAAGTTGTATCCTATTAAAACCATACTGCAGTGAAAAGTACTGGATATTTCTCACCTCTCCACATGAACTGGACTTAACGGAGTCAATTCACATCATCTGAAATCCCCCATAGCATCTAAACCTTCATCACATTCAAACTCAGTGAATCTGCTTCCTCACATCTAGTTTTTTACTCAATCAATTTTCTTTAAACTATTTAAAACATCAAAATAATAATAATAATAATAATAATAATTTATAATAACAATAATAATAATAATTAACTGTGTGTGTGTGTGTGTGTGCGTATGTATGTATGTACAGTATATGTGTGGTGTGTGTGTATGTATGTATATGTGTGTGTGTGTATATAGTGCCTTTTAAACATGGAGTCTGGATCATGTCAGGCTAGAGAGACCAGGATATTTTCCGGTTTTACCTTTCTAAACATGAGGGGTCTTTGTTAACACATTGAGTGCCAAGGACGTCTGTGCACGTCCTAAAAAAAAGTAACGAGGAGTGCCAAGGACGTCTGTGGACGTCCTAAAATCATAATTCATATTATTCCATAATTCTGCTGTTTAAGGTCGTACCTAGCCAGTGAGCATGAATCCCTTCAAGGGATCACACGGCGCCACCTTAAACATCGTCACGGGAGCTGCTCCACCCACCTCAGATCCTTTACTTTGTACAGGAGACAGCAGGGAAAGACGTGATCAAAGTGGAAACCGATGCATGCTTCAGCCAGAGCCGTATTGATTGCTCTGTCTGCAGCGGAGCGGACAGTTGGCTCGGCTGCATCCGTGCCCACAACTGAGCTCTTCTGCTTATATCTATCTTCTATCTATCTGTTTCTCCACATGATTCCCTGCCAGAAAGCCAGCACCCGAAGCCGAACGGCCAAGCCCTTTTCGTTCAGTCGCGTTTGGCACTTCCTTGTTGCGCGCTGGGATCTGTCCGGGGCAAAAACGGAGTAGACTCTGTGCGTGTGGGGAGGAGCCCGCAGCTCGGGGGTGGAGGGGGGTGGAGGGGGGTGGGGGGAGCAGGCTGCACAGAAACCACACTAGGCCACCACATCAGAAAACACCAGCCAGAGTCAGTGAATGTGCTCGAAATTAGAGTGCAAAAGGTATTCATAAAAGTCACTATATCTTGGAAACTAAAAAAAAACGACAGAAAACCCTTGAAAGTGCACTTTTTTCAGAGGGTGTCATTTCATAATGGAACTGTCTAGAAACAAAATTTCTTCTTTGGAAGAAGCAGGAGTGTTCAATGTTTCATTAAAGTCCAGCCCTTTCAATATAGCCCAAATAGAAAAAATTCTATAGCTGTTTTCATCTGAATGGAAGTGAATCTGGCACAGGCTGCAGACAATTTTACTGAAGCGCTGTGGCACTCAATGTGTTAAGAAACAACTGGATATGAGCCGTTTTTTCTGCCAGTGGGCGGGGGAAGGGGGGGGGGCGCGGTAGCATGTATCGAAAACAAGAAATGTGATAGGAAACAGCTTTAGCTTTATCAAATATTTACCGGCCACTATGTTTCCTAAATAAACGTTTTGAATCCATTTAATTCTCTATAGTCCATTCTTTATAGCCTCTATAGTTGTAGTCGATCTTATTTATTTCAGTGTTGTCATTAAGAGGCCGATTTCGCAGCAAGAATATTGAATTGGTCGGCACGTCGTTCTCAGTAAAGGACGCTTTCGTTATTGAAACAGACAACATGCATGCATGCTCCTACTGTAGCCTATCTATCTGCATTTGCAGAAACTCATGAACCCATATCTTCTGGACATTGCCTTGATGAAAAAACAACGTAGTGTTAGCTAAAAGTAATAAGTGCAACAGCGCACAACTTGAATCCCCAGCAATAGGCTACGTAGGCACCTTAATCTCTCCCACTCACCTGGCACCTGCGCGGCAGCTCTCCTGCACTGGTTCTCGGCTCCCATGTGGCTTTATTTGTGGTAAGCATTTTGATTCATCTTCTCATCATACGAACCAAGCGCGAGCCATTGATTGATTGATTGATTGATTGATTCGCCCGAGTAGGTAAAAAGGCTTTTTACCTCCGCTAAATTGACAGCCTACGTCGGGTCGCTTTCGCTTTTGACGGCGGCAGGCACGCTTCTGGTTCTTTCCTGCCGTCTTGCTTGCCTGAAGTAGGCTACTTGTTGCATGATCTCGATAAAAAAAAGGACTGGCCTAGCAAGGGATGTCTGTTATGACATTTCAGTTTCCTCCTGTGTGTTTCCTCACAGCGGGTCCAGCGCTGGCCGGCGGGACTGATGCTGCTTGTGTGGCTTTTAAACGGCGCTCTACACTAACGAAAACGTCTGCTATATTTTTATTTTTCACCAACACTCAACTTAGGGGGCGGAAAAACTAGTGAACGTGAAGTGAGTCACGAAGAGGCACTATGGCAGATCTGCGGATAATGACCTGCCACTGTTTAACTGCACCTCCTTTTGCGCTAATCCGGATCTTACACCGGTGCCGGTAATTGTTGTTTAACATGCAGGCCAACCGGCTAGGAGCAGGTTATAATACAGATTCCACTGCATGTTAACTCATTGAGTGCCAAGGACGTCGATCGACGTCAAAGTACATAGTGACGTAGAGTGCCAAGGACGTCGATCGACGTCAAATGCGTTTTTTGATGGTGGGACGTGGATCAAAGCCTCCTGCATCTCCTGTACAAATATTGTAGCTATTGAAGGTGTATAACCTATTTTACGGACTCATTAGGTGGCGACAGTGCTCTCCAGATTAGAGAAAGGTCCGGAAAACAGCAGGAAAAATCCCCGTGATCAAAGAGAAACCGCTCATGCTGCAGTCAGAGCCATATAGATTGCTCTGTCTGCAGCTGAGGTTGGCTGCGAACAGCAGTCAATCCGCGCACACAACTGAGCCCCTCTGCCTCTGCTGTATAGTTTCTATACACGATTAACCGCCAGAAAGGCAGCACCCGACGCCGAAGGGCCAAACCTTTCCCTGCAGTCCGGTTTGGCATTTCCGTGTCGCGCTGGGAGCCGGCGCACAAAAACGGAGCGCTCCGAAAATAGACTGGGTGCGTGAGCCTGTGTGTTAGTGTGGGGAGGAGTTTGCAGCTGAGGATGGGAGAGGGGGGTGGGGCACGCAGGGCACCACACAACTACACCACGTCACTACATCAGGAAATATTAGCTTCAGACTCAGTGAATGTGCTTGAAATGCTGCATTTCACAAAAGGCGGAATATCTCAGCTTCTAATTTGAAATGTGTCTTTTTGCTCAAAACAGCCCATCTTCTCCGGCTCATAACTAAAGAACGGAAAATGGTATCAATAAACTTTTTTTTGCAGATGATAGAAGAGAGTCTCATCGTTCTTTGTGCGTGTTCGGTGTTTACATAGTAATATCACACAATATTCTGTGGGCCTCGAGAAATCACTGAAAACGCTCTGAAACTCTGGCACTGGGAGCGTCCGTTCTCCAAAAGTGGCTGGCACTCAATGAGTTAAGAAGTGGCTTATGTGTGGTGTGTGTGCATATATGTATATGTGTGGTGTGTGTGTGGTCATACCGGTGACCAGAGCGAGGCGCTCCACGCCGGGGAAGTCTGCGTGTTCGATGGTCATGACCCCAGCCGCAGCGAACAGCTGCTCCGGGTAGTTATAGATCAGCTGTCTGTAGAGAGAGGGGGGGGGGTGAGCAGGGAGGGCTCTGTGTGTGTGTGTGTGTGTGTGTGTGTGTGTGTGTGTACTGGCCTGCAGGTGACCCCAGGTAACTGCTCCCTAAACCTTCCTCTTCACTCTCTACATCAGTGGTTCTCAAACATTTTCACGTCAAGGACCCTAAACTGACACACATTAGAGCGGGGTCACCACCTGAGCAGATCTTAGCTTTTAGATGTTTTATTACAGAAAGTGTATGAAACCCATGACCAAAAACAGTCATACACTCTGTCAATGTGGGTTTTATGAATGAAATTGTGACATTTTGAGTGACGTTTACTGCATTCTGGTGATTTTTTATGCACAATTGTGATTCTTTTAAATGCATCAATTTCAAAGTCCTCTGCTACTCTCAACATGAATGTAAAGGAAATACAGAGTCGTAGGGTCTGTCTGTAACGCAAGTGAGCTTCCTATCACCTAGCTACCTAACTAGATACTTTATTAATTAGGTATCAATTTTAATATAGGTGACTGAAAAATAAACTTGTTTCAGACGTCCTGGCGCTTTAAGGTAGCGTCATTTTATCCTTGTCCTGCAGTGGGCAGTGCAACACGCCTAGTAGCCGCGACACTGCCGGAAACTTGAAAGAAGAAGAAGAAGAAGAAGAAGCGACTGCTGGAACGTTCTAGACATAGCTAGATAGATAGATAGATCAAGATAGATCAAGCTAAGCTAAACCAGTTGTTTTTCGGCCAGACGTTTTTCGTAGTAATGGAAGAAGAACTGCTGTTTCTTTTTATTATTATTTATTATTATTTTGAGGAGATGGCGGAGGAAGAGGCCGAGGAGGACCGTGCCAGGATGGGGAGGTTGAAGCGGTGGGCGGCACTTTTGTCTAGTGAACCAGACCAGGTACAGTAGGCCTGAAGTTAGCAAATTTAGCTCCGTGACTGGACAAAAGACAGTCTACTACATAATTGTGACGTTCTTCCAGTGAAGTAAAATTATGCTCTATTGTCTTGGGCCCAGGGGTTGGCCATTGCAGTAACATAATGGACCAAGAGATTATTTAAAATGTCTCAAAGACACAGAACTAGCGTTAGATGCTATGCTATACCCCACATGACTGATAGCCAGCTAGCCCCGTTGGCTCAGCCAGCCAGCAAGATAGTTTAGAGCAGTCATAATTCATTACGATTTGCAAATACAGATGCACAGATACATACATCAATCAGTTTAATAAATTAGAACACAGATTGCTAAATTGAAGTATTAGGATTTAATACAATTAATGGTTACAGTAATTCACAACATTTAACATTGAGACGATCACTTGACCCTTTTTCATAAGTACATGTAGGAAATAAATGAATGTATGGATATGGTAAATAGATTGGTTGACATAAATGGCTTAAACTTTAAACAGATTTCAAGAGTTTTAAAATGTACACATGACGTGACCCCATCTCCCCCAACAGGAGAACTTGACTACCTACTGCCGTCTGAACATTCATGTGCCACTGCTGCGCCTGTACTTTGATGATGGAGACACACGTCCAGACTTCAGGCTCCACCGAGACGCCATCACAGCCCTCCTACGCATGATGGACCCTCAGAGGCACCATGGCTGGGGACCGGAGCTGGAAGTGCTAGTTTTCCTCTTTTGGTTAGGAGCTGGTACCTCCTACAGGTAAGAATGGGGATAGTTAATTTTTATTAATTACATTTTAGAGACTGCTTAAAGATCTGAATCTTTATTGATACCACTATCGATACTTTTCTATTACTTGGTGGAAAGACGAGACTACAATACATTTTTAACATAACTGGTATTGATTATGTAATGGTCTCAATCTCCATTCCTACCTAACCTGTAGGGTGACATCCAGAGCATTCGATATACCCCGCTCCACAGTCCACCTGTTGGTCCACCGCATGGCGACGGAACTCCTCAATGTGGCCCCTCGTGTCATCCGTTTGCCACAGACAGAGGAGGAGCACAGGGCAGTTGGGGATGGCTTTGCTCACCTGGCCAGGCACCCGGCATTCAGGAATGCCCGTGGGGCAATTGACGGCTGCCATGTGAGAATCAAGGCACCTGGGGAAGAGGACGCACAATGCTACAGGCAAGGCTTAAAGTTCTCAGGCACCATGCCATATTTCAGGCATAGAGCAGTATTACATTAATATAATACTTAATTTAATGCATTGTACACATTTCCTCACAGGCTCACAAATATTTTCTTGTTTTTGATTTTACCCCTGTACAGGAACAGAAAGCTGTACACGTCAATCCAACTCCAGGCAGTGTGTGACAGCAGGGGCCGATACATTGACATTTACGTGGGAACACCGGGGTCAGTGCATGACGCAAGGGTGCTGCGGCGAAGCCCCATCTACCACTCTGCCTACCCTCCCCCTGGCACTTTCCTCCTTGGAGACAGTGGCTACCCCTGTTTGGAGAGACCACTGGCCCTCATCACTCCTTTCAGGTAGGGATGCACGATATATTGGCAATCATATCGTATCGGCCGATGTTAGTCTTTTTTTCTTTTACATATTCATATCGGTCCAATGTTGCAATGTTAATATCGGTTATCGTATCGGCCAAAATGTTCATTGGTGCATCCCTACTTTCAGGAGACCTGTCAGAGGTGCAGAGAAGCTGCGCTTCAACATCCACCACGCCAGGGCTCGCAACATCATAGAGCGAGCCTTTGGAATGATGAAGACCCGGTGGAGAGCCATCTTCCTGCAGGCCCTGGAGGTAATTTAAACTGAGAATGACCGCAGCAAATGAGCAAATTCAAAGAGAAATAATTTATGTACTTATCCTTGAATTAATCTTTGGTTTCCCTCTAAGGTACACTCCACCTTTGTGCCAGATGTCATCATGGCATGCGCCACACTGCACAACATCTGCCTGGGAGTGGGTGACATCATGGAGGAAGAAGATGGGCAAGACCCTGCTGATGATGAGGCTGGGGGCGAGGCACAAGCTGGGGAAATGAATGGGAACGCCCTGCGTGACCATCTATCAACCCAAGTCAGCGCACTCCAGGATGTGGTCGGTGGCCATGAGTACGCACTGCACTGAGCTCAAGCTTATGGTGCGTCTGGGTGTTCTCCCATAATGTTCTCCTGAATCCTGTTGACTAACGTTAGAGTCCGCCGGAAGCCCGACACCGGCAGTTCCCCTCCAAGCAGGGTCTTAACGGAGCACGTTGTCTAGTGTCTTGTGCTGTCAAGTCTGTCTGTGGCGTCAATTGTCCGGGATCCTGTCCTGTAATGTGAAGTAAGTCTTGTGGCATTTCCCCTTACCCCGGTTATATACAAATGAGTTGGCAACCACCCTTTGGCAAATCAACTTTTGTACCATTTGATAATAGTTGTAAAATGATTATTTTTGTTGTTTTGTAAAATTATTCTTGAATTTTTGTAATCTGTTGTACTGTGAATGTAAATATTTTTAGTTTGAGTGTGTTCCACTGTTACCCAGTTTATTTTTGCTACATTTGAAATAAAACAATTTGCTTGTAAAACAATCTTTTGTTTATTTTATTACAAGTAACCTTGAACAACCATTTATAAAAAATCACATTTCATTTAATTTCAGTCAAAACTGGGTTGATTCAACCAACATGAAACAGAGAGAACTTCACTGACAAACAATGCTGATTTATTTTGCACATGATCTCACACATATCTTACAACTGTAACCAATTCTGAATGCATTTATTTAGACAGTTATTGAGAGTTGATTTTGAGTTAAGTTGAGTGATGTCATTAATGACAACACTGCCTCCACAACTTAACACAGATCAACTCTCAATAACTGTCTAAATAAATGCATGCAGAATTGGATATGTGTGAGATCAATCTGCATTGTTTATGAAACAAAATGCAAATGAGAACTTCACTGAAAAACCATGCTGATTTATTTTGCACATGATCTCACAAATGTCTGAAAACTCTAAACAATTTTGCAGGCATTCATTTAGTTTGACAGATTTGAAAGTTAATTTGAGTTCAAGTGAGTGATGTCATTTGTCCATGAATGACTTCACTGCCTCCACAAATGAACACAGACCAACTCTCAATAAATGTCAACCTAAATGAATGCCTGCAAAACTGTTTGCAGTTTTCAGATGTCTGAGATCATGTGCAAAATAAATCAGCATTGTTCTCCTTTAAACTAGGAGCAGAGAAAGTGGCAGCAAGCAAGCTCAAAGTCAACATAGAATCAAAAGTGGAAAAAGGAGCTTACTGGTTACTTTTTAGGGAGAATATTTAATCCAGAAGTGTTGGTACACAGGTAACCTCAGGTTTACATACAATGTACAACTTCAAATACAATAAGAGACACGGGCAGGAAAACGCAACGCGTTTCAACCTCACTGGGTCTTCATCAGGCTGAAGGCTGACGAAGACCCAGTGAGGTTGAAACGCGTTGCGTTTTTCCTGCCCGTGTCTCTTATTGTATTTGAAGTTGTACATTGTATGTAAACCTGAGGTTACCTGTGTACCAACACTTCTGGATTAAATATTCTCCTTTAAACTAAAAATAAGTTAGAAAGAAAATGCTCAACGCCTATCCATAAATCTCTCTAGGATAGAGAAGAGTCGGTCGGTTCGCTCTGCCTCATCCCTCCTCCTCTGCGCCTGCCTCTCTCTTTCACGCTCCATCTCCTCCTCAATCAGATCGGCGAGGCGACGCCGCTTCCTCTGTTGTGGGGCTGGGGCCATTTCTTGTGCTCTTTCTGGCTCTCGTGCCTCTCCTTCTCCTCCAGCCGCCGCTGCCTCCTCCTCTCCATCACCTCGCTCCTGTTCAGCTGCTGGCTTTGGCACACCCTCCAAAGGCAACGTGGCCCTCACCACCGCAGGCGTTATTGAATGTTTTTTTCCCAGGGCCTCGTCCATCAGGTTGTACCAAGGCCAGGTGGCCGGTGTACCCTCACCGCGGTCTGTACCACTACCGGTTGGTGGATCTTTCAGTTTCTAGAAGAAACGACAATTGAACAGTGCATAAAGAGCCCTAAAGTGAAAGAATGGATGAATATTACAATGGATATATATAAGATGGAAAGACTAACTGCTGTTATCAATCATAAAGTAGAACAATTTACCTCAAGATGGGAATGCTGGGTTCAATATATAACACCCATTAGGCCAGATTTTATTTTTTTGGATCCAAGATGAATGTACAATGAAAAGTAGACTCCCTGCTCTATATGTTTTGTTTTTGTTTGTTTGTTTTGTTGCTGCTGTTGCGGCTGTTGTGGTTTTGTCTTTTCTTTTATTTGTCTATAAAAAAATAAAAAATAAATCTATGGCAGTACATATCTACAACGTATACAATGTAAGAACGTATAATAATCTGTCAATAAAAAGTAAAAAAAAAAAAAAGAACAGTGCATAAAGTAAAATGCAGTAGTGGCCTGTGGCTAACACTCAAGAACAATTAATACCTTGTACTGGGTCTTCAAGTTGTCCCATTTTTTTTGGGCAGATTTGAAGTCCACTTTCCCCTCCAGCCCAATATCAGCTAGCAGTTGACTGCAAAACACACACATACACAAAACACACAGGATTTGTGGGCTGTGTCCATTTGTGACAGCATCAGTGATTCAATATTTCCCACCTGGCAACACTGGTATGAAAACTGGGCATATGAACCTCTATGAAATGGAGGGGTTTAAATTAGTGATTTGTTCATCTCAAATGTTTTCATGGCACAGGGACCCATATGGGGAGATGTTTGATGTTGATTTAGCACTGAATTGTAGAACTGTCTACACTGGGGAGACAACTCGGTGAGTGTGAAATCTAGATTAGACTACTCATCTTTATATATCGTCTGATTGGGATATTTGGTTACTTAAATTTGAGTGAAATCAAGCTAACCCCCCCCCCCCCCCCAAATCAACCCACAGCAAAAGCCAGAGCATAATAAGCTGTGTTGTTCAATGTTGGTGTGTAACTTACTTCCATCCATTGATAGCCGAATTCCTGTCCCCTGTAAAAAGCTTCTTGAGCCGCATCCTGGCCTTAATCAGCTTTGCTGTATCCTGTTTTGTCCCTATAAAATAAATCAGTTGCCACGGTGTAATTTATTTAGACAGTGAGCAGAGCTGAAGCCAAAGGAGCTAACGTCATCATCAGCTAATGAATGCATAACGTTACCTAGCGTATTTCTTATCGATAACGTTACACATTCAACCAACAAATGTGTGCTTAAGTAATGGCTGGTTAAAAACGAACTTCACTTACACTTGAAGGTGAACGCAGGGTCTGGGAGGGGAGGCTGGCAAGCAAGACTAGCCATGTTGCTAGTACCTGGCTCTGTGTTGCTGTCCATGGCTGGTCATGAAGTTCTTTGTACTCCTGGTGCAGGCGCGCGCACGGAGCGGGTAAAACGCTAGCAACCTAACTAGTGGCTGCTGTCCAGAACACCGTCAGCTAAGATGCTTCCTACTATTCTTCAAACGTGACTTTCCTGACACCGTACAAACAACTGACCGCACTGAAATGAAGTAATGGTTTACGCTATTGACTATTCTAAAATAAAAATGAAAAGAAAGCGATGATGCTTGTTATTTAGCGAATGGGCGTTTCACTTTTTCTGTTGCGGGAGGTTTTGTGGGGGCGGCCATTGGAGGAAGTTTGTGGGGAGAGCTTCATTCTTCTTCGTGGATTGCAAGGGGCGCAAGGTATCATGGGATACCCTAGCCCACCAAAGTGTGCATGGTATGGTTCCTCAAAAATTATCAAAAATTATCCATAACTAGGTACCTAAAAAGGTTGCAAATTCAGTGAACTTATGTATCAAACTGGTTTCAGACAGCCTAATTACAACTTATTACCTAGAAATGCCACCTATAAAGATCGTTCACTTGCGTTACAGACAGAACCAATGACAATAAGAGTAAAGCACAGTTGCATCAATTATATTAAGAGTTTAAACTGACTGAACTCAGTCTGTAGACTGAACTCTGTCTGTAGACTGAGCTCTGCCATCCATGCATAGGATACCTAATAATGGTCATAATGGTTTGTTCCCACTGGTCGTAAAGGGTTATCATCACTTTCAATGTCAAATTAACATCATCCACTTGAAGTAACACAGAAGTCAGTTGACAGAGACTGTCATTGATATGCAGTGTTGGGAGTAACTAGTTACTAAGTAACTAGTTACTGTAACTTAACTACTTTTTTCAGTAACTAGTAATCTAACTAATTACTTTTTCAAATTCAGTAACTCAGTTAGTTACTAAAATAGTAACTGGGCTAGTTACTAGTTACTTTAGGACATGAAAATAACGGACAACTTCAGAGGATTAGCCAGTTTCTGATCCTCAGACCTAGTCCAGGGAGAGAGCTGCAGCCAGAGCCCCAGAGGCTAATGACCTTGATAGGCTATAAGCCTCCCCAATAAGCGAAGGTTCAATGCCACACTGTGGCACAGCAACACTAACATAATGTTTGCATTAATAACAATCGAAGCGGACTTTTAAAAGTAACGCAAAAGTTACTTTCCCTAGTAACTAATTACTTTGAAGTAACTGGTAACTTTAGAGGTAATTAAATTACCTTTTGAGAGAAGTAACTAGTAACTGTAACTAATTACCAATTTTCAGTAACTTTCCCAACACTGTTGATATGTTAAGAAACTTTCTGCATCAAAATGACATAGTACTTTAGGACAATTGACACGTTCTACGTGTCAAAATAAAATGCAGTGCTGAAAATACCTTCAGCACTACACTAGCTACAAAAAAAATGTATACACATATTTTACACGTTTTCTCCCTATAGGAGATGGTCACATGGCAAGGTACATTATGAACTGTCATAGCATCATTTCCCGTGGCCGTTGCCATGGAAGCCAAGAACGGGAGTGAGGTGTGGTGTGTGTGGTGTGTGTGTGTGTGTGTGTGTGTGTGTGTGCGTGTGTGTGGTGTGTGTGTGTGTGTGGTGTGTGTGTGTGTGTGCGTGTGTGCGTGTGTGCGGTGTGTGTGTGTGTGCGCGCGCGGGTAGGAAATGTTTCAGTGGCATTTTGGATCATTTCCAGGGCAATTTGATCAAATGAGGAAAATCCGTTCATCTATTTTGCACTCGAGACCAATATTCAATGACTCTTATTTAAAAAATAATAATAATAAAAGTTAATAGGGGTGCACCGATCACGTTTTTTGCCACCGATCACCGATTGCCGATCACCTATGAGAAATATCTGCCCAACCGATCATCGACCGATCACCGATTACCGATTACCGATCACCGATATATATATACGCCCTGGGGTGTCCGTAAAAACACGAGGCAGGAGACAGATGGGAGTTCAACCGTTTAGTTGTCAGTTCTCTTCAGTACAGTACAGCAGTATAGGCTCTTTACAGCATTATGACAGGAATAGTAGGATTGTGTGTGGTCTGGAAAAAGGAGGCAATAAAATATACAAACAGGTCAGTAACCAAGCTTGCTGTTATATAGGCCAATTATAGTGATAATTAACAACTAATAATATATAAATGATAATTAGGTAAACTGTAAGTCAGTTACTCTTAAACACCAGTCTTGAACCATGACTAAAGCCAAAGAGCTCCCACTCATAGAACCGGGGTTATGCACAATAACCGTCATACATTGGGATCCGCATCGAACGAACATCAAAACGACCCGCCCATCGAGGCCGAGTTACAGTGTTATAATTAGCAGCACTATGAGTGCGATCTACATAATGGTGACAGGGTTACATGACGGGAGAAACAACAGAATCACAACTCACAAGCTACACACCAGCTAAACTCCATCTGAGTAGTGGCATTAATTAGCGCAACAGACAATCAAACGGCAAATGCACGCAACAAACGTTATTGCAATGATTGCAGGTAGATCGATCTAAAACCAAAAGGGAATGCAATACAGGAATATTAACATAATAATGACTTACTGGTTGGTCATATACGCACACATGGAAGAAGGGGATTAGAACATGTTCAACTGATGTTCAAAGAAAGGAAGAAAGTCCGTCTGAACGGAGCGCACATCCACATACTCAGCCGCACACTTTCGCTTCCTTCAAAGTGCCCGCGGGAACATCAATGCTTGCGTGGAAATTGTCTGTGTGTGCGCGTGCACTACCCCGACTACCACCGTGTCAATCTGGGACTTTAATAAACACGGACTTAACAGCATGCAAATGCCTCGGTAGGCGGGAGGACTGGAGGTAACTTCTCTCTGCTGAGGCTGCTCTAATCACCAGCTGATTTGTGTGATTCAAAGACGCAAGGGGTGTGTTGACAGTCTGGTGCAGTGTGTGCATGGAGGTGAGTACACTGATGAAAGCAAAGCGTGTGCTTTGCAACACAATGATATAAACGTTAGAGCACAATATGAAAGTTAAACGATAGACATTGAAGACATGAAAATGGGCTGCCTCATGTTTCTCACGTGCAGCATGATCGGCTATGCGATCGGCAACATTAAAGGAATATCGGAAACAGCAGATCACATATTTGAGGTCCAAATCGGCCGATACAGATTGCGTGTCGATCGATCGGTGCACCCCTATAAACAATCAGTTTATAAAAAAATATCTTCCATTTCCTATCATCTCATTCTCAACAGCACTTGATTGTCTGGCATGTTATGTAATGTACTTGGTATGGCACACAAAAACCCATTCTGTATATCAACATACCAATCCAAATAACATGTATTACAATCATATTAGGCCTAATACTAACATTTGATTGTTACAGTTCAACGTCCTCTTCCATCAGTCAACAACATCAGTTGATTGATCTTTTGCCATACGGCCTGATTGCAGTAAAGGTGTTATGTTGTGATATAAAGCAGCTGCTGGCTGAGCATGCAGACACCAGACGGTGCATCGCAGCATGCCGTATCCTAGGGATGTCACAATACTAGACTTCAATACCGTCCGATACCCAGGAAAATATTGATACTTGATACCATTTGATACCACGGGAAGGGGGGATGATGACACATCAAGAGGCATAAAAATAAAGTTAGACAGATGGACGGACGGACACTTCTCCATAATCTAGACCTGATACAACTTTGAACTTAAGACAGCAGATTACTCCTGCTCTAGACATCAGAACATGTTTAGCTTGTTGAAGCAACAGATACCCACCAATGATAGGGAGGTGAAAATCAGTGATTCTTCATTAAAAGCTCTGATAGTATCAAAACTGTTGCAAATGAGTATTGTATCCATTTACATTTTCAGTATGGATACTTTTCAATACTATCGATTAGGGATGTTCGATATTGGCTTTTTTACCGATATCCGATATCCGATAATGTCCAACTCTTAATTTCCGATACCGATATCAACCGATATCAACCGATACCGATATAAGCGGGCCTTTTTTCCACCAAAATTTCACGTAACAAGTTACATAATGTAGCTTAATGTAGCTGAAGAGTTAAATATATAATATGCATGTTGTGTTAAAGTTGTAAGTGTTAGAGAACGAGCTTGTGACCAGAAGGTTGTCTGTTCAATCCCCGGGACCGGCAGGATAAATCTGGGTGGGGAAAGTGAAAAGGCAGCGCTTGACCCTCCCTCATTACCACCACTGAGGTGCCCTTGAGCAAGGCCCTTAACCCCAACTGCTCCAGTGGAGCTGCTCAGTGGCCAACAGATCAGACAGTGGTTGTACTGGTCAGCTTCCAGGTATGAATGTGTGTGTGTGAATGTGAACAGGGCACTCCTGAAAAAGAGAGCATTGCTCTCAGTGAGACTCCCCCTGTATTAAAAAAAAAAAAAAAAAAATCGGCATGAAAACCGATACCGATATTTTCCGATATCTATTTTTTATGCTAATATCGGCCGATAATATCGGTAGGCCGATAATATCGGACATCCCTACTATCGATACTTTTGACAACCCTAATCTATACAGCCCTGTCCTGTAGCATTCTGCATTGATGCTCGCATCAGCAACGACTATATTGTGTCTCACACTGTATAGTGTCTACACTCCTATTGGCTAGTGTGTGTGCCCGTTAGTTATTCTCTGGGAGTTCAACCGGCCAGTCAGAGCCCTGAGGCCCCGCCCCGCTGTGAATGATATGACGGTGCCTACAGCAAACAGCCCCGCTGCACCCAGACAGAGGCAGAGCAGAGTGGCTCACTGCTCCTCTGTTTACGCGCTCGTTTCCTCAAAGTTTATTCATATTGAATGTCGCCTCTATTTTTTTGTGGGCATTTTGCCCCGAACCACACTTAATTTCCGAACCTGGTGTGTACCTGTTGGTGTGCGTGTGTTGTGCACCTGTTGATGAAACAGTTGATGCCGTGCTTGAGGATCCTGTCCACCTTCATCTTCTCAGCCAGCTCGATCTCTGTCCACGCGCACCCTGGAGCCAAAAATCTCTCTCACACACACACACACACACACACACACACACACACACACACACACACACACACACACACACACACATCACAGTAGCAGCAGTTCACACCAAATGCGGCACTACTAGGGATGCTAATTTTGATAAATTCCCTTAATTGATTAATTGGTTATGTTAACGATCAATTAATCATTATATTAAACAACAGCTTTTGACATACAAAATATTACTATGATTAAATATCACGATACTTGGCATTCGATACGATATATTGCCCACTAAATATGGTGATACTAAGCTGTATAGATGCCCCCCCCACATGGGTCCTTTCAAGCAACACTAGCACCATTAGTGTGGTGTGCAGAAATTAGGGATGCACCAATCGATCGGCACGTGACCGGAAATGGCCGATTTTCACCTGATCGGCCTCGATCGGTGATCTGCGCCGGTCACTCTAAATAGCCGATTCTGTGAGCCGATTTTCACATGACGTGCGCGCACCCCAAAGCACCGAGACAGGCACCCAGCCACCACACCACACACGCCAGCATACCTTCCTCGTTGTGGATTTTTTTCACCGTCAGTGAAGTAGACAAAGCTCGCAGTTTGTCACACATGCAAGTCGAAAATAAGCCGTGGAGACAGAGATGCGGCCGAGTCCCGCTCGGCTGGAGTCGAGTCTGAGCGGCTCGCTTCACCTCACTGGCCCCCCTCTCTCTGCTCTCTCTACCCGGGAAGAAGTGCTGCTGCACCCGGCCACAGTGCACAGCCGGCTTGGCGAGGTGAACGCGAGCATTGTGTCCAGTATAACCATTCCCCGACCTGCC
The DNA here is from genome assembly GCF_964638095.1 of Poromitra crassiceps. Taxonomy (NCBI): domain Eukaryota; kingdom Metazoa; phylum Chordata; class Actinopteri; order Beryciformes; family Melamphaidae; genus Poromitra; species Poromitra crassiceps. The sequence goes on from NW_028152144.1 coordinate 125,545, forward strand.
TTTTCCATTCCACATCAGCGCTGGTGCCTCAGGCGGTCAGTCATGTTGTAACGTAGATACAGGAGAGACTGTTTGTTTCGTATTGCAAATAGAACGACGGACATAATAATAAAAATGCATCGGACTCACAAGTGTGCAAGGATTTCTGTGCGTGACGATATTTTTTCGGATGGCAGATAAAAATATGCATACCAAACTTCGGACTGTGTGTAAACTCCGCCTGATATTCAGACTGAAGATCGTTACTGTAACTCATAAACTCATTTCCCCTCTACTCAAGAGGACTGGTCTGGAGCCAGTCTATAAACTCCTTGTCCATGGATCATTTTGATGTTCTGTTGCACCCGTTTTCTTTTGGAAAAGTAAATGCATGATAGCTGTGGGATATAGGCTATTGGATTTAATTTAATTTTTGTATTCATTGTATTTGCACAAAAAAGCTCTGTCCAGTAGCCTAACCTGGAACACTTTTATTTTGAGATGTGTTTGAGTGAGATGGTCCTACTTCATGCAAATGATAAGATAAGATAAGATTATTTGGATCCCCATTAGATGTAAGAATTGTTCTATGAATCTTAATTTTCAAACAAAGTTACAAAAACGTTTGTGTAAGCTGTCAATTGTTGTTTTTAGAAAAAAAAATCGGAATCGGCAAAAATCTGTATCGGCAAGTCAGACTATTCAAAAATCGGAAATCGGAAATGGCCAAGAAAATGGCAATCGGTGCATCCCTAGCAGAAATCAAAACATTGTGACGTGCAGCGCATCGCGGCGTGCCGTAAACCACTCTTAGCTGCTGTAAAACCACTGCCTCACACAATTCAGGGTAAACTGCCTATACACCAACTTTTCATTTTGTAGCAGCGTGTTGACAAAGGAACCTGTGTGTGTGTGTGTGTGTGTGTGTGTGTGTGTATATCAGTGATCCTCACTATTTCTTCGATGAGAGCTGCACTTGCAGGACAAAGTCAATAGGAGAGCCACTTTTACCGCAAAACACCAAAAGCCACCCCAACCAAGCACATCTGCCTACCATTTTTTGTGTTTCTCTCTCACACACACACACACACACACACGTTTCCCCTAGAGAATCTTTCAGGCCTGGAGGGATTTCAAAACGTACCCCGACCGCAACGGTGGGGGCCATCGCTGGCGACGCTAAAGTTTTAGCTAACCTGTTCACATCTATGTTGGCAATGGCATCCCAAGTATCATCATACTATTAGGGCGGAACCCGTCCCCATCCCTCCACTTTTGTCCAAGGCCTCCTCTCTCTCAAACACTGAATGGCACTGGACCCAGAAAGCGGCTGGCTAGTTCTAGTTCTCCCCGCGGTGCGGTGCGGTGCGGTGACTGGGCTGGCTCTCAGGCTGGCTCCCCTGGACGGCTTCCTGGCTGCAGCAGACGGCCCGCTGTGGCTGCAGTACGCTCACGCTGTCTCCCGGACCTCTCGAGCACGGACGGGTGCTTGTCTCTCTGCTGGAACAACAACAGTCTGGTCGGGTTCGTCTCAACAGCTTTCTGGCTCGTCTCTTCCAGGTACCACAAATGTCCGCTTTCCTCCAGCTCTCGCCCTGTCCTCTCAGCTGCTGCTGCTGCTTAAATAAGACAAGCCAGGGGGAAACCAAACTGCCCGCACCTGTGTGCAAATGGTGCCAATCAAACGCATGTGGAAAGAGTAGAAGGTGTGGCAGTCAATCTCTCATGTGACTGACTGACACACACACACACACACACACACACACACACAATATAGTCCTGTGTGGTGGCACAGATCCGTCTCAATCTATAAAATAGGCTTTTTGGTAGGCCTCGTTTGAGAGGGGTAGGGTGTGCGCTAGTGGCCAACAACAAACTATTTCTGTCTGTCTCCTTACAATACAGAGTAGTAGACAAACCTCCATTTTTCACCATGACCCACATATCCAAAAAATGCACCTTTTCATCACTAGATTCACAGGTAAAGTGCAGATTAGTTTTAAAGCTGTTGAGTACACTACACTCACAAAATCATTAAGGTCCTGGGGGGTGCCTTGAAAAACACAGAAAATATCGTCAATATAGCGGTAATATTTAAGAAGTCTCGGTGCAAAAATATTTTTACTGTGGTTGAAGACAAAATTGTGCTAAAAAAATCCCATATATAGATTAGCATATTTTGGGGCACAGATAGATCCCATGCTAGCTCCAGATGTCTGTAAATAGAAGTCATTGTTAAAACTGAAGAAATTGTATTTCATGACAAAACCCGCTAAATCAACAATAAAGTGGTTAGGAGGATTAGCTGTATGGTCCCGTGCCTCTAGAAACAAGGCCAGGTGGAAACCTGGCATACGGCCGGTGCATGAGATCGTCACCCCTGTATACCCATACACATTTTAACAATCAACAGAACACATATAAGCCGTCGTCTGATTTTCCACCTTTTTTCCCTGTTTGTGTTTAGGGATGCAGGATATTATGGAGTTTTTTAAACAATACAATAACCCATTGATACTCAACTGGCGGCCCGCGGGCCACATGCGGCCCGCGGGCGCCCCGTATGGCCCGCGATGGAATAGCAAAAAAAAAGACAGTGCACCTGAACGCAACATGCAAGATACCCGCTGAATAAGTGTCCAAATGTTCATGTAATTCTGGCCAATACTCACACTTCTTCTGGAATATGGAATATCTTTCAATAATCTATGATTTAGCTGCTAAATTGTCAAATACCGCCGTCTGCTCGCTACCCAGGCACTTATGTATGTACTTAACCTAACTAACTCAATCTAACTAACTATCCGCTGTGCACAACATTGTCAGACTAAACTCCGTCTGACACCTACAATCCGCTACAGAAAAATGTATATTGATTGTTTATTAACACATTGAGTGCCAGCCATTTTTTCAATCCTGTAGGTAAGTTGTGCCAGGTTTTTTTTTGAGGATTCTGGCTCATTTTACAACAGCCGAGGATTCTTTTCTGTTAAGACTTCGTGAACACCAATCATCTAAAAATAACTAATAGAATGTGTGCTTTCTCTGTCTAAAAGAGTTAGTTTGAAGAGTTAGTAGTTATGTAGATATTAGCCGTTGAGTACAGCATGGTTTTAGCGTATGAGACAGCAAGCTGAGATAATCGCAGTTTTGTGAAATTCAATCAAACAGCAGAACAGTCACCTGCCTGTGATTGTGGGTGCCCTTGGGCGAGTCTGCGTGTCTGCCTCCCGCTCTGTGTGCTCTCTCTCTCTCTCTCTCTCTCTCTCTCTCTCTCCTCTCTCTCTCTCTCTCGGGACTGGGGGGAGGGGGAGAGAGAGGGAGAGAGTGTGTGTGTGTCTCCGGGCTCCTCCCTCCGTCTGTGCTGCGGGGGAAGGATTCTCCGCGGCCGTCTGGACTGTAAAACTGTTTCTTGAGGTTTGAGTAAGCTTTTGCGATTCTGGTCTTATTTATGCGCGGGGGTGCTCGAGTGTGTGTGTGTGTGTGGGATCGAGGGAGTTTTCGCCGAGCTGCTTCCTTGAAAATTACACTGTGGCTTTCTCCAGCGCGCTGGCTGGCTGCTCTGGCTGTGGCTGGCTGTGGCTTTCTCTGTCTTGGGAGAGAACTGTCGCCACTTAGTGGTCGGTAAAATAGATTACCGTATACACATTCTCTTCCTCCTATAGTGATATAGAAGACGTAAAAGGGGTTGATTGATGTCCCACCGTCAAAAAAAAAAAATGTTTATGTAAGACGAGATAGCTCGTCTATGGCACTTAACTGTTGGATTATGTAAGACGAGATATCTCGGCTATGGCACTCAACGTGTTAACTGGCCCCTGGCCTTCTATCATTTCACGAAAGTGGCCCCCAGGCAAAGCAAGTTGAGTATCCCTGCGATAACCCATAAATATCTGCTTCGATACTCGATACAGATACGACACTCGATACCTAATGGATAAGAAACAGAATATTCACAAGGTTGATCACATTCACAAATTCAAGGTTTAGTAACACCCTTAACAGTCACTGTGGGATTGAAGGACACCTTTTGAAATGTGTCTCTCTGGTGTTAGAAGACCACCATATTAACTGAATGTTTCTGTGTTAGAAGAATAACGCCATATTAACTGAATGTCTCTCTGTGATAGAACAACGCCATAATGTAGGCCAGTGGTTCCCAAATGGTGTGCCAAGGCACACAGGTGTGCCTTGGGATTTTGCATTATTGCAATTGCAAATATAGCCTAAAACTATACAAAAAGTGGGTGTGTTGCTGCTTTGATGTAGTAATTTTGCAAAGTTTCAAATTAATTCCTAGAGTAATATATTTTGTCAAATTGTATTTGACATTAGTAAATAAAAAAGCATTTAGATTGATAAGAGTAATAGAGGCTATTTTGCACCGATAGACTTAGGCTGTGCCTTGAGATTTTGTCGTGCCACTTGGTGTGCCATGGGCACAAAAAGTTTGGAAACCACTGATGTAGGCTATCTCTATGTATCTCTTAATACAATATTTTTCTTTACACTCTTTACAAATTATATAGCCATGTACATTGCACTCTTCACAACAACCTATCAGTCAATGTCTGAGACAGGTCCTTTGCCTGTCTCATTGAAAACAGAATAGAAAAATATGAACTGCAGCACTGGCACAGCACACTGTAGGCCAGGGGTGTCAGACTCATATTAGGTAGAGGGCCGGATTTGTTCAACTGAGACCTCATGGGGGCCGGATTTTTTTTTAACTAAAAACCAATTCGACTCATTTATCCATTTACTTCACAAAAGAAATACTGCTCTTTCCATTTCTCTTGAAACTGCCTGCATTCCGTGTCAACCTTTCTCTTTTTCGACAGCATCTTGTTGATTCCTTTGTTTTTTGGTAGGTAGCCGAATGCGCGATTCAATTCCAGCGTGGCATCATGGCGGCTTTGTTTACGCGGGCCGTATCTCTGACATCCCTGCTGTAGGCTATGTAAAATGGCTCAGACTGAAAAGTTATTAGTGTGTCTGTCCAGTAACACACGATAACATAGTAAGGCTACATTCAGTCCAAACGCGTTTTTGGAGCTTCCAGCGTCTTTCTGCAATTAATTCTCTATGTAAGGACGCGCTAGACGTCCTCCTCTTTTAATGAACGCACCTGGAGTTTAGCGCTGGTGGCGTCTGTTGTTTTTGGAGGAGCGCTGTGGGTGTTTTAAAGCTGAAAAAAGTTGAACATTGAGGAAAAGCGCCCTGATCGTCTTTTTCACTCTTCCTACCTTTTCTCCTCCGGAGGGATTTTCAACCTCTGCTGCCAGATATATGGCAGATGAAGGTCGTTTGACCGAAACGTTGCAGCAATTATATGAATAAAAGCCTTTAAGTGGTAGTCAGTGTGCGGGAGTCCTCCTTTTCAACTGATCCTGCTTTTCCGACGCACCTGACGTACACGGTTCTGCAGAGATTTCCTCTCTTTGATACAACCTCTGCTGCTGCCAGAATTAGCAATAATCTGGCTTTCATGTTGACAGTGAACAACATCAAACATACAAAACTAGCTGGCTACCGTCCGTGTGGTCGTTGTGTTCTGATCTGTACTGCACGCGACTACAGGGGGAAACAAACGGAGCACAAAAAAAATGCTCCGTGCGCTGTGTTTTGTGCACAATGAAAGCACTCTCAACATGATTTTCATAGCGTTCTGACTGAAAAAAGCGCTTTGGGTGTGAACGCCGCCTCAGGGTAACCCAGGTTATTTATTTTGTTGTGACACATTACAGATGTCACGCTTTCCCGACGGCTCCTGAACGCGTCATGTGCAGGAGGCTGGCACATGGTGGAAATCATCAGAACTGTGTCCAAACTAAAGCTTTCACCGTAGTTCAAACCTATAGGCTATGCAAAAATAGGCTATTCTATACTGCACCAAATACATTATAATTCACAGCCTGCCCTTTTGCACATCCACTGTGCATGGAGGCAATAGTAGCTACTACTGAATATCTTTTATTTTGATACTGATTCTATTCACCTTATGTAGCCCCGCCCACTTGACCCGTTTGTGTTAGGATTTCCTGTTCAAGACGCCGGCTGTTTTGCCTGGTCAAACCAGAGATCCTTCTCTGGTCAAAGCTAGTGACTCACTGGAAGCAGGCTGCAGGGATAAGCTCTGCCGCAGCTCTGTTAGTCTCTCTCCTCAGTGTCGAGCACCTCAATGAAGAGAAAGGAAGTGAAGTGGGAGAGCGAGTCCACAAAGCACCAGTTCACACAAATTAATTTGAGGCTCCCTAAATTATGTCAACAGTAAGTCCATCAAATAAATTAAGATTAACAACAAAACAATCCATTTAGCATCAACGCTGTAAGCTAGATGCTGCTTTCTGCACAGCTGTTTGTTACAGTTAACTCATGTGATGAGCATATCAGCTGTTTGTTACAGTTAACTCATGTGATGAGCATATCAGCTGTAAGCTAGATGCTGCTTTCTGCACAGCTAATTGTTACAGTTAACTCATGTGATGATGAGCATATCGGCTGGCTGATGTCTGGCTGACTCAACTGAGACTATTTCTTGTCTCGGACTAACACACTCAGCAAAAACCTTGTTATTTTGATAGCAAATGGACTCAAAATATGAACACCTTTTGTTTATAGCCTGTATTTTGTTGTCACTTTGGCTCTCTATGGATGGCCTACACAGTAAGAAAGATCACTCCTGACACACACCATCACCTGGCTTCTGGGAGTAGAAGAAAATGTTTGAGTCATATCATCATGCATGACCCAAAACATGATATAGGCCTACTAACATCAGTTTTGCATTTCCAAGGGATTTTTTTTTACCTTGTCCTGCTGCTGGAGCTTCTTCAGCTCTTCAAGAACATAGCCCACTTGCTTGGTGGTGGTGAGCGAGGCGATGTTGCTGTTGAGGTTCTTGCAGAAGTGCTGGGCGCTGTCATAGCTCTCACGGCTGGAGTTCATCGGCTGGAGTTGTGTGTGGATGGTATCATGCAAGGAAAAATACCACGGCAAATAATGTATCTTAAAATGTATCTCTAATCTCTTCTCTCTCTTCCTCTGTCTCTCTCTCTCTCACCCCTCGCTCTGTCAGACATAATGCAAACTTCCACTCTAAATGCACTAAATTCCACTCACTCACCCTTTCTGTCTGCCTCTCTCTGTCCAACCCAATCACTGTTCGCTAACGTTAGCAGCTGCGTACGTCCAGCTCCTCGTCGCTAATGCCGTGTTCGCTAATGTAGCATCACCGCTGGGGTATTAGTTCCTGACTGTTTACACAAAGGCTGCGGCCACGAGGAGTGATCATGATTGATAGACAGGCCGGGGGCCCTCCCTCCCCTTCTCGCTATCACTTCTTTTTTAGTTTGAAACAACTTGTGTGTTAAAACGTCAACAAACGTCTTTATAATAATTCTGTGATTATCATTAACGATGCAAGTAGCCATTTTGATGTGGCTGTGACGTCAACTCGGAGAAACCGGAGCTCTGAATGATACCTTACCTGCGCAGATTTCCATAAAAAAAGAAGCTAAAAGCCCCACACAGAAAAAGGATATCGGTCAATCAATGACCGGGTAACGTTCTAATTTCACAAGTTCACATTAAAGCAAGTTAGCTTAAACGGTATAACATTCACATTCATTGATTTCACGGCTATAGCGTTAGCTTGTTGACATCAAGCCGCAGGTAACGTTAGGTAGCATAACATAACGCTAACGCTAGTTGTTCTGTGTAACTTTTATTCCATATTGGCTAAACCAAGCGCCTATTATTACCGTCATAATTATGTTTACATTATCAACCACTGAAGTCATAATGTAATATGTTTTACCTGTTAACTGAATTGGCGTCTCGTTGAATTAGACTGGGCGACAACTTCAACACATGGCTGATCCGGCAACGGGATACTCCTCCTCCTCCTCCTCCTCCTCCTCCCATCCACGTTATGACGTGCTGACGTCATCCACTTTCTGTCCACTTTGCTTGCTGTGATTGGCTGTCTACTGGACGCCGTCATTACCCATAATTCCACGGGCGCACTTTAGCACATCGAATCGCAGATTAATCCTCATTAAAACTGAATTTTAAAATAAAATATGGATATATGAGTCCGTAAAACAGGTTAGTTTTATGTCATTGTATTGTTATATATTTGGTGAATGAATGAAAGATGTCACGTAAGTGACACCATGATACAGATGCTGTTTGGTCTCAGAGGTATAAATAGGTCTCGTTCACTACGGAGATGACAACAGCCAGAGCCGTGCGGAGCTCGAGAAGAATGAGGCATCGCCAACAAGAATGAGGCATCGCTAACCGGTCGAACAAGCTCGACAACGCACCTTCCTCTGCTTTTATGCTTCTAAAGTTTTGTTCAATGTACAATGATCACATTTTATTCTGGCGACCAGACTGATGATCACGGACATACAGTAGGAGCGCTTAGCTTTATTTGCCTTCAGTCAGTGATACTCAACCCGAGGCTCTAGTAATATATAATATATTATATATTACTTTTAGCAGTAACTCAGTAATATAACTTATTACTTATAGGATTTTAGTAATATTATACCAGTTACTTTATCAAGTAACGCAAGTTACAAATTGAGTTACATTTTGTTTTTACCAAAGCTTATTTAAATAAAGATCCAATCATTTCCTAATCAAATTGTGTGTTTTTATGCAAATAACCACTATAGATGACAATAGCAAAGGAAAAGAATAACATTTAGAGTTTTTGACGGTTTGGACCGACTTCAAAATGGTTGAAAGATGGTTCCAGGGCGGCAATGTCATTCTGCTATTTATTTCGGTTAAAGTAATGCAAAAGTAGTGTAATAAGTAATGAGTTACTCTACACAGACAGTCATTTTGTAAAGTAACGTATTACTTTCAAATGAAAGTAACTAGTAATATGTAGTATATTACATTATGAAAGTAACTTGTCCAACACTGGTATTCACCATGCGAGCATGTGAAAATCAGCTCAAGTAGTTGGCCCGATATGGTCAGCTCTGCTCCGCCCTGAAAAGGTGTGTGTAGAAAAATAAATCAGTTGAGCGTTATGTTGGAGTGTCCCAGCAGTGCTGGAGGGCAGATTGAAAGCCTTGATGTTAAGCTGCCTGTCAGACACTGCCTGGCCTATTGGGACAGCGCTTGAGATGAAGTCCGTTATTGACTTTGGGCTTTTCATTTCATTCCTATAGTCCCTCCATCTCTCACTGGCCTTTCAGCAGAGCTTTACTGAGAAAGCTCCTACAAGAGGAACATCATTGTGGTCTTTTTCTTCGTCAGGTTCAGGCTATAGCTTTTTGATTTATTCAGAGGAGATTCCTGGAAGTTGACCAGTAAAACCACAGTCTGATCTGCTTGGTCACTGAGCAGCTCCACTGGAGCGGTTGGGGGTTAAGGGCCTTGCTCAAGGGCACGTCAGTGGTGATAACAAGGGAAGGGCAAGCGCTGCACAGATTATTTCTTCTTCTTCTTCTTCTTCTTCTTCTTCTTCTTCTTCTTCTTCTTCTTCTTCTTCTTCTTCTTCTTCTTCTTCTTCTTCTTCTTCTTCTTCTTCTTCTTCTTCTTCTTCTTCTTCTTCTTCTTCTTCTTCTTCTTCTTCTTCTTCTTCTTCTTCTTCTTCTTCTTCTTCTTCTTCTTCTTCTTCTTCTTCTTCTTCTTCTTCTTCTTCTTCTTCTTCTTCTTCTTCTTCTTCTTCTTCTTCTTCTTCTTCTTCTTCTTCTTCTTCTTCTTCTTCTTCTTCTTCTTCTTCTTCTTCTTCTTCTTCTTCTTCTTCTTCTTCTTCTTCTTCTTCTTCTTCTTCTTCTTCTTCTTCTTCTTCTTCTTCTTCTTCTTCTTCTTCTTCTTCTTCTTCTTCTTCTTCTTCTTCTTCTTCTTCTATAATTAGCAGTAGGCTACTAGTAGCAGTAGTAGTAGTAGGTAGCTAATATTGGTGGTGGTGTTAAGGAGGTGTGTGCAGCTATTTATCATTCTGACGTGTGTATGGGGCCCCAAGAGACTAACATAATATTGCAGTTACATTTCCCTGTTCCTTCTTCCTTGTTTATTTTTGCTAAATCAGCACAATCCTGTTCATTCTCTCCAGTCCCATTTATGCATAATGGTTCTAAACTGAAGGACACTCAGTCTTTTACATGAGCATAAGGGTTTTCTTTGACTCCAAGAATAGTCCTTTTCTCCATCTGAGCTCACCATCACATCATGTTTTCGTGGATGTTTTTATTAGTATCTATAAGTACTGTAGTTAAACTTCACAAATAGCTGCCAGACAAACCCGCAGGACCATAAATATGGAAATGGAGAGACCTCTTCTATCCTGGACAGTTAGCTAGAAGTGTCCCAGACCCAGAGAGAGATCTGCAGCATGCTGCAGTACCATAATGTATCAATGTAAGAACTCTCATGGTGGGTCTGGCATTGAGAGTATGGCTGCAGACTGAAAACTATGTTGCAACTTTGCTCCAAAACATGAAAGTGAAAAGTGAGTAATTATGGAAATATATAATACAAACTATAGAGGCATGACGCTTAATTTGTTTGTGTTTTGACAGAGCTACAATGTTCAATATGGATGAACAACTTCATGAACAGGATCAGAAAAACATCTCAGGTGCACAAAGGTAGGAGACTTTAATGGATGATGATGATGACGACTATGAAGTCAAGTCAAGTCAAGTTTATTTGTATAGCACATTTCATACACAGAGGCAATTCAAAGTGCTTCACATAAAATGGTTGACAGGAAAATAAAAGAATAAAAGAAGAGAATAAAATGGACATTTAAAAGCATCACAACGAAACTTTAAAAAAAAGAGTATAAAAAGTGCATTAAGCAACAGGCAAAGCAGTTGCAAAAAGAGCTAAAAACGTATAGAGGACTCATTGGGTTTGCATAATAGAATAAATCAATTTATCTATATTGAGTCCCCCGACATCATGACTATATAAGAAACATGACTACACCCACATACAACTCAGGTCTGGGTACGGTGTCCTCTTTTCCTCTATACTGCAGTTTGGACGCCAAGCATACCCCCGCTTGTACCTTGGGTCATCTTTTGCATGAAGGATATATTACCATGTACCATTTTCTCTTGATATCAATTAACAAAAGAAGGAGGATTTGTGCTTTTAACAACACTGTGACAGTGACTCACTGACAAAAAACAATCATTTAAGAGGATGGGGGAATGAATGGTGGTTGTTCTGACCTAAAAATCTCATTAAACGAGCAACTATGTCGTTGACTATGAAATATGCTGCTCGGATTGGACAGTTGCCAGCTTCAAACAAGACCCAAGGATAATCCGCAATCATAAGGGATCGTTTAAGGCGGGTTGAGATTGAATGAGTGACAGGTCGTAGCACTGTAGATAGCAATGTAGATAGTGTCACAGTAATTGGTGGTACATATGGCAGAAGTCCTACATCAGGGATACTCAACTTGCTTTGCCCGGGGGCCACTTTAGTGAAATGATAGAAGGCCAGGGGCCAGTTAATAAACAATCAATATACATTTTTCTGTAGCGGATTGTAGGTTTTTGGGGTGTCAGCCCGAGTTTAGTCTGACAATGTTGTGCACACCGGATAGTTAGTTAGGTTAAGTTAGTTAGTAAGTGCCTGGGTAGCGATCAGACGGCGGTATTTGACAATTTAGCTGGAGCTCAGTCAAACTTTATTTCACGTTAGTTTTCATTGTGAATTAGATTCTAATTCACAATGAAAACTAATGTGAAATTATTAGAAAATGGTCAGGGGGGCCACTCTGCACCCTGTCGCGGGCCGCATCTGGCCCCCGGGCTGCAAGTTGAGTATCACTGACCTACATGATTGATTACTGATGGACAGAGCTGCATAAGCCCTCAGCTGGACTGGAATGCAGACACCATCAGGAACAACGTACTGTACAGTAAAGAAGAGGGGCAACCTAGATGGTAGGCAGAAACAAACAGAACACAAAAAACAACCTTCAAAGATCTAGGGGTGTGGTTGTCTTACTTCAGGTTTGCGGGCCTGTATCTGGCCGTGTTTGGCATTGGCCCCGGCGATCTCCTCTATGCTCTCTGGACGAGTGGACAAGGCCTCCATCGACTCTGACACAAAACTCTGGATGGACTGATTATGGCCTAGGTGGGGGGAGAGGAGAGGAGAAGAGGGACAGAGGAGAGGAGATGAAGACAAAGATGAAGAAAGGCGAGACAAATGAAGGGAGAGGAGGGAGAAGGGAAGTGAGAGAAAGGGGGATATCACTGGATCAGGAGAGAAATTGAAACGGAGAAAGAAAGAAGAAAAACTAAAATGGGAGAAAAAGCACACACACACACACACACACACACACACACACACACACAACAACAACAACAACAACAACATAACAGTGTTATTTAGAAAGGACATTAAGTGGTGGTCACCTTGTATTTGAGTGAGAAAATGGGGAGTCCAGTCAATGCGTATGTATTTGTATGCGTATGTATGCATGTATGCATGTATGTATGTATGTATGTATGTATGTATGTATGTATGTATGTATGTATGTATGCATGTATGCATGCATGCATGTATGTATGTATGTATGTATGTATGCATGCATGCATGCATACATGCATGCATGCATGCATGCATGCATGCATGCATGTATGTATGTATGCATGCATGCATGCATGCATGTATGTATGTATGTATGTATGTATGTATGTATGTATGCATGCATGCATGCAAGGCTTACTGAAGCCTTGCACTTGTTGCAGGCTACATAATTAAATTAAGCCCTACGTACCACTTTGGAATATGTTTTTATATATTCATTTTTGTGCTCTCAAGTAGCCTAGATAGATACGTTGTTTGACCCCGCCGATCGATTGCAGCTGAATGGTGAGTGGAGAAATGTCACTAAACCGGCATAAAAAGGTTACATAAACGTCTCCAAAGCGCACGGTGCAGTGTGCACAACGGAGCTGAGGCTGACGTTGGGTTGGACATGGTCATACATGCCAGAATAGCCTACTACTATCTAAGCAATTTAATAGCCTATGGGATCGCCTGCACACAGATTCATATCTAGGCTACACCTGCATTTTGCAGCTGCAACTGTGTTGCTTTTGGCCTGTATGATGTGATTTAACTTCATATTATTTCCAGCATTGGTCCATAAGATATCATGGACATCATCAGTCATGGATAGGGCCCCAGTATACCTCACAAACTACCTCACCAGAGTAGGAGAAGCTCACAACCACATCACCAGAGCTAGCCCAGCCAACCTACAGTCAGTTAGGTGCAAACGGAAAATTGGCCAATGTTCCTTTGCTTTCCAGGGGCCCAGTGAATGATCTGCTCCCACTGGATAGTAAGGCCTCAATTCAAAGCACCTTTAAAGTTAAAGTCCCTGGAAACCAAAATCCACAAAAACCTTCTAACTATTAAATTTAGGGTCTTATGTGAGTAATTGTGTGCCTCAGAAAGTAGTTGACATTACTTTCAACCCAAACCCCAAAAATCGACACTTTTCTACAAGGTCTGGATTTCCATTTCCTCATTGATGCTAAAATGCATGATCTTATCACGTCATAAGATTTAATCGAATCACACACACGCATGCACACACACACAGTAGCGCTGTGCACTCGCAGCGGCAGAGATCTCTTCCTCTCTGTCAGTAGGCTATGCGCCGAGCAACGCGCGAATACATACACACACTCTCCATCTCTCTCTCTCTCTCTCTCTCTCTCTCTCTCTCTGAGGAGACCTGCTGCAGAGGGGACACGCCCACACAGTCCGCGGGAGAAAATACACTCTAAAATCTAATTGATTCTCATGACTTTTGCCATGACTGTCAAACCTAAATTTATATACTTTGCGACGTTCATCATCGTTCAAATTTGGCTGGTGGCTTATTAACATAGGTTCCTGTGATGTGATGAACTCAAAATGCTAAATAATAAAAAAATATTTCTGGTTTCCAGGGACTTTAAACTTAAGAAGTGGCTGCTAGATAGGGTTCTTGAGTAAGGGACTAGGCAGAAATGGCGTGTTGTATTAATTAGTCTTCTTTTGTTATGCTGTAATAGAGTAATTTTAGTTTTAGTACTAGATAGCCAGATTTTATTACGAAACTACAGTATGTGTGGTGCAATGTCTGTATATTTAATGTACTGTATGTCTAAGAGCAAGGACCACAACGGAATTAAGTTTTTATGTACTTTTTGTGTTATCCTTGATGCCTTTTTTTTAGAATTGCATGTAAATTTAATGGATGGCATTTTTTTTAAACGGATCATCAAATAAATCTATCTATCTATCTAGCATAGTCATTGTATGAAATATGGAGATATGCGACTCTGCTGCCAATAGCCTATATTGTGACCACAAAATAGGCTATTTTTTATCAATTAAACCTATGCCCGCACGTACCGTGTCGATTCAGTTCAGCAGCCTTTTTTAATTTATTTTTTTATTGATAGCCGTTCAAATACATACTTCGGCATGCGCTGGGACGTGTCATCAGTGATGTTAGCTGGGGTCGTAAGGTGTTTCGGGTCTCTCAACATCATACACCCTCGCCCAGTAGACCCAGCCGAGGCTGATTAAGACCCCGACCCGCGTGTGTGAAGCGGTTTGACGCGTTTGACGTATCCATGTGATTCCCCCTCCCTTGAGTGTGACAGAGAGCTCCCCTTGAGAGGGAGATCTGGCAAGAGGAAACGTGAAGCGAGTCATGCCGGCGGCATAAGTTATAAACAATGCGTGACAATTATACTCGAATGTTGTGTGTGTGATCATTTCATCTCAAACGCGATACAAAAAATAGGCTACTTTTTTACCATCGTCATTGCTCTCTCCAAGTGGCACCCATTTCTCCTCCTCCGATTCATCTGTGTCACAGAACGCTGTGAAGGGGAGCCTTCGTCGCCATGGCGCTCCGTCGTGGAGCAATAACAAAAACGCTGGCGTCTTCCTCGCCATCGTCGCCAGCCGAGAACTCTGGATCGGACTCTGTTTCGACCACAGGCTCCACCCATAAATACTAAACTAGCGGGTTCCTTTTATCAATTTGACCTGAAACAATGTCACAGGCTGGGAAAGTGTCTGATGTAATGTAAACAGCCAAAACATGAAAGTACGTCCGAGTACGTCTTTGGCACAGAACGGCATTGTTAAAAGTACGTCCGGGTACGTCTTTGGCAGAGAATGAGTTAATACTTAGAAAATTTTCAATATTTTTTTTTTTTTTTTTTTACAAAATGAATGTCTATGGCAGAAAATACGAAAGACAACGTGTTCTCCTCAATGAACTCTTTATTTCAATGTGTCTCCTCTCCAACACTGCTGTCCCCGGCACATGCCAGTGTGAATTTCCCATGTTTAAAACAGTTTTGTTGGCACAAAGGCCCGTGCCCAGCCAGAAAACTAGAGACTATATGAAGCTCCACCTCACGTTAAGCTTCTGGCATACTCTTCGCGCACGCGCTGGAGGCGGGGCTCCGAGGAGGGCGCACGCACTCTGCGCGGGCCAAAACAGAACATACTCAGTGCTCAGCTCGCTCCTCCAGGCAGTCTGAATGAAATTGAATGTAACGTTCCCAATTCTATGTATTAAATTCTAAAAAACGACCCTCAACATTTGGGAAGGCTAACTAGTTCGTTATAATCGAACATCATGCTTCAAATGGGACTTTACGACGGTGAGGACTCAATCACAGCAGATATCCACTGATAGCCTACCACGGAGATCACACAGGCACAGGCAGCAAAACCCGACGCGCTGATAGAAAAATCTCCGTGGACGCGCCGCGCTGCGCTCAGGCCTCGCCCCCCAACACGCCCCGTGCGATGACATCATAATCGCCGCGCGCCCTATGCACTTGGCTGGGCGCGAAGAGTATGCCTTTCAAACTAAAGTCGTAGAGAACACTGGGAAGCTTTGAAGGGCTGGAATCAAACTTTTCCTTTTTTTTGTGTGCACTTGGCAGGAGAAACTACTGTTCATCAGATTCATTCAAGTTCATAAAATACATCAAAGGACGCAAATCAGATGATGACCATAAAAAGCATATTAGGATAGCGGCCTGTGTGTGTTTGAATGTTCAACATTATATCTATGGTGGCTGTAGGCGGTAGGGGCGGTTTAGTGTGGGTTAGGTTGGGGTAGGCTGGGATGAGTGGAGACATCTTTGAATGTCTGTGTTTAGGGACATTTTTCCCAACCAGTTAATATTAAATAAGGTCTTTTTCTCTGTTGGGCCCACTACAGGTAAAGTGTGTTCTGTGTTTTACAGTGGCGTATATTTGACACTTTAGTGCGGGGGCATACGCCGCTGGATAGTCAGCTGGTTGTACAGTGATTGAGGGTTATAATGTGTCTTGTTTGGGAAGACACGGGGGGGTGGGCAGGGGTGATTGTTTATTGTTTTTGTTTGAAAGGTTTACTGTGTTTTGTTGTGCTACAATGCTGCCAGTCATTCTAGTTTGCTATGTCTATTTGTGCTTATTTTTGGTTTTATTACTGCTCACATATGGCTGGACCTCGGGGTAGGGTTCAGATGGGGGGGGGTGATATAACGGTTGCTTCGTGGAATGTGAAGGGGCTTGGTCAGAGGGTAAAAAGGGAAAAAGTCTTCAGATATTTGAAATCCTTATCAGCAGATATCATATTTTTGCAGGAGATTCACACTAAAGCCACTCACCAACGTATTCTGAGGTGTAGTTATGTCTCTCAGGTTTATGTCTCGTCATTTTCGTCTCACGCACGTGGCGTGGCTATTCTTTTTAAGAAAAACATCCCTTTTCAACTAACCTCTATGACTTCAGACCCTCTTGGTAGATATCTTTTAGTTTCAGGCACCATCAATTCATTTCCTTTGACATTACTTAACATTTACGGCCCAAACATAGACGACCCCAATTTTTTTAAGAAAATTTTTGACTTGCTCCCTGACGACAATAATTCGAATATAGTAATTGGAGGCGACCTAAATTGTTATCTTGACCCAGACTTGGACAGACTCTCTTCACGCCCGCCACCAAACATCTCATCGGTACAAGTCCTAAATAATTTGATGAAATCCAGGAATTTGGTAGACATCTGGAGGGTCCAGCACCCTACTGAAAAGGAATATTCGTTTTATTCACATGCCCACAAATCTTATAGTAGAATAGACTACTTTCTAGTAGAATCCAGATTAATCTCACACGTCACCAATACAAAATATCATAGCATTTTGATCTCTGACCATGCCCCTTTGACTATGTCCTTGAATCTCTCTCTTCCTAAACCACCTTACTCATGGCGTTTCAACCCCTCCTTGCTCGCCGAAGGTGAATTTATACAGTATATTACCACCAAATTAAAGAATTTTATGGAGTTTAATGACAACGGCGAGGTGTCGGATTCCACATTGTGGGAAACATTGAAGGCTGTTATCCGTGGGGATATAATCTCATATGAGTCTGCGGCCAAGAAGGAGAGAGAGAGGCGCTTACTGGAGATTGAAAATGCTCTTCCCCCCCTTGAAGCGGCACACCAGATCTCAAAATCTTTGGAGGATTATAACAAGATATTAAAGCTAAAATATGAATATAACTGCATCCTGGGTGGTCAAATTAACACACTTCTTTTAAAATTGAGACAAAAACAGTTTGAGCTGGGGGATAAGCCTGAGAGGCTCCTGGCGCGGCAGCTCAAGGGTGCCCAGGCTTCTAGATCGATCCTTTCCATCAAATCGAGGGGGGGTGCCTTGCTGACTGACCCCAAGGAGATAAATAACCGTTTTAGGGAATTTTACAGTGAACTCTACTCATCTAAATCTGATGCCACTCAATCTGATCTGAGCGATTTTTTTGACCCTCTTGAGATACCCAAGCTTAGCGACGCTGCCAGAGAGGACTTGGACTCTGATTTTACATTGGAGGAAATAACCTCTGCCATTAAATCATTTCCATCAGGCAAGGCAGCTGGGCCGGACGGGTTCGGAGCTGAGTTTTACAAGAAATTCTGTGACATCCTCGCCCCAATCCTCCTCAGAATGACATCTAGATCTAAGGAGGACAAAATTTTGCCCCAAACATTGTATGAAGCTAACATCTCCCTCATTTTAAAAAAGGGAAAGGAGGAAGTAGACCCGGCCAGCTATAGACCCATAGCGCTCCAGAATTTTGACAGAAAAGTAATCACTAAAACTCTGGCTACCCGTTTAAATAAGCATTTGTCATCCATTATTCACCCCGACCAGACAGGGTTCATCCCAAACAGGTTCTCTTTTTTTAATGTCAGGCGACTTCTCAACACCATGTATGCAGACCACAGTAAGACCAGTGGTGCGGCAATTTTGTCACTCGACGCACAGAAGGCGTTCGATCAGGTCGAGTGGCCTTATATGTTTGAGTCACTACACAGATTCGGATTTGGTGATTCATTCATATCCTGGGTAAAGCTCATATATGCCAGTCCGTCATGTTCAGTCATAACCAATGGTGATAAGTCAAGCAGGTTTGCGTTACTTCGTTCGGTCCAGCAGGGCTGCCCGCTCTCACCGGCCCTCTTCGCCGTCGCGCTCGAGCCCCTCGCTTTAAAAATACGTGCTCACCCAGGTATTGCAGGTCTGAAGGTCGGAGGTATCGAGACGCGCATTAGTTTGTATGCAGACGATGTGATATTGTACCTAAATGACTCGGAGAAATCGATCCCCCCCCTCCTAGAGCTAATCACCTCCTATGGTAAGCTGTCCGGATATACAATTAACTGGACAAAGAGTGACTTTATGCCTCTCTCTGATCTCTTCACTCCCGGTTTCTTGGAAAGTCTCCCATTTAAATTGGCAAAGGACCGCCTCACCTATCTTGGCCTGACCATACCCAGAGATCCTAAATTAATATTTAAGTTGAATTTTGGTGATTTTGTTTTAAGACTTAAACAATGTATAGAAAACTGGAAAATCTTGCCCTTGTCTATGATTGGCCGTATAAACTCAGTTAAGATGGTTTCGCTTCCCAGGTTCCTCTATCTGTGTCAAAACCTCCCCATCTTCCTTACATCAGCTTTTTTCAAAGAACTGGACTCAATAATTCTGTCCTATATTTGGAATTATAAAAATCATAGAATTTCGAAAATTCACTTGCAGAAACCCAAGTCTGAAGGCGGGTTGGCCTTACCAGTGTTTAGGCACTACTACTGGGCTGCCAATGTTAGAGCTCTAATGTTTTGGCGGCAAGGGACCCCTGACAATTTAGCTCTCGGGGCCCCCCTGTGGCTGAAAATGGAGGCCAGCACTATTGTCAACTCTTCTCTGCCAGCAATCTTATTTTCTAAGCTAGAGAGGCCGGGGACTCTTAAGGATTTAGGTTTTGTTGTGAGAAACTCCCTCAGAATTTTAAACCAAGTTAGGAAAGTTTTGAGTCTCCCAGATGTTTCGATCCACACTCCTATTTGTTTGAATCACTCTTTTTTGCCTCCTTGGTCAGATAGAAACTACCATGCCTGGAGTGAGAGGGGTCTGGCTTCCATCAAGGACCTATATATCGATGATCATTTTGCATCCTTTGACTTGCTGAAAAGGAAGTTTGAGTTGCCCGGCACGGACTGGCTCAGATTCCTACAAATCAGAAACTATGTTCGATCCAGCATTCAGACCTTTGAAGCGCTCCCAAATGAACATGCTCTTTTTGATGTTTTGCTGAGCCCTCCTCACTCCAGGCACCTCATCTCTAGATTTGTGTGTTTATTTGATGATTGTACCATGGCCTCTACTGAGAGGATCAGAGAGGCATGGCAGGAAGAACTTGGTACTGAATTATCTGACATTATATGGGAAAGGAGCCTGTCGGTTGTACAACTCTGCTCAGTTAATAGCAGACATCAGCTGATCCAGTTTAAAGTCACTCACCGTCTCCATTACTCCAAGCATAGGCTACATAAGATATATCCCTCTGTCTCACCGCTATGTGATAGGTGTCAGGGGTCGGAGGGCACATTGTCACATGCTTTTTGGTTCTGCGCTTCACTGTCCGGATTCTGGGCTAAGATATTTGACTGGTACTCGAAGGCTTATAAAATAACCCTTCAGCCCGAAGCAGAACTTGCCATCTTTGGCTGCTCGGAACTCTCTCTGGACTTCCCCACAACTGTGCAGCAATCTCTGACGCAAGGGACAATTGTTGCCAAAAAACTCATCTTGAAAGAATGGAAGTCTTCTACTTCGCCTCCTTTTAAACTGTGGCTGACGGAAATGACCTCTGTTATACGGATGGAGAGGATTAGGTTCCTGAGGACTGCCAAACTAAAGAAATTCTTTGCCATTTGGGGCCCGTTTCTAGCCTACCTTGTTGAGGTTGCGGGAGACGGATGAGCACAATAATGTACCTCTTGTAAAAAATATAAGCACCTTACATAACTGGTAGCACTGAATGTTGAAAATGTGTATTTATTTTTATTTTTGTGTTTGTTTTTGTTTTTTCCGTTTTGTGTCTGAGCCTGTTTGTCTTGTTCATATGTTGTTTTGAAAAGCTGAAAATAAAATATATAAAAAAAAAAAATATTAAATAAGGTCGAGAGAACAACCGGTGTCACTTTCTTCCACCGTGAAGATCATACGAGCTTCCTCAGCTGTGCCGATGGTCAGGATGTTTCATTTAACTGCTTCTCAGTACGACCTAGCCGTCAAGGTAGTGCATGAATATTATATTTGCCACAAAAGGCCAAATTTATTCAGGTGGGGTGGTCGCGTTGTAGTTAGCAGGCTTCTACCTATCTACACTGCTGTCAAAACAAGCTAGCCCGTCAGGTGAGCTGTCTCTCCATCACTGCTGCTACTTCATATAAAAGAGAAAGTTGAATTCACTTGAACACTTGTGAAGAATGTGTACTGTAGTTTCTTCTTTCTTGACATTTTTCACAACACAAGCTATCAGCTCTGAGTAACCTGTCTGTGGCTCTGGTGGCTGCTTGGTGTTTGAATGCGTGTTTGTTTGTTGCATGGCACGTGCCGGTGGTATGGAGTTTGCCGTTTAAGCACTGTGCTTGGTCTGAAGGACACCGCACAGCCGGGAAACTAGAGGCTGTCTCACAAAGCTAACTAAGTTTCACTACCGGGGCATGGTGGCACAGTGGTAGAGATCTTGCCTCACAGCAAGAAGGTCCTGGGTTCAATTCCCGCTTTGGGATGCTGTTGGCACGCCTCCCCATGCCTTCTGTGCCCCGTGTCCAGGTGGGCTATCTTGTGAAAAGGGCCTTTCTGTGTGGACTTTGCATGTTCTCCCTGGTGCTCCCTTGGGGTTTCCTCCATATAAGACCAATATGGACCCCCACTAAAAACATGCAAGAAGATGGTGGTCCGAGCGCATGGTGAGAGGACTCACTTGTTGTTGCTGAGATTGATGACGTTGAGCTTCTGCATGTCACCCAGCTCCTCAGGCAAAGACTCCAGCTTGTTGGAATGCAGGAACAGCACAGTCGCACTCTTCCAGTTGCCCATCTGTGAGGGGAGGAAAGCAGGGAGTCAGAGCCATCACGCCTGGGCTGACAGACATGCCACACCGCTTTACTCTATATGGCTGCAACTAACCCTTATTTTCATTGTTGATTAATTTGTCTATTATTTTCTTAATTAATCAATTAGATGTTTGGTCTATAAAATGTCAGGACATGGTTTCGATCAGTGTTCCCCTAAAGCCCAAGATGACATCCTCAAATGTCTTGTTTTGTCCACAACTCAAAGATATTCAGTTCAAACCAAAAAATATTCACATTTGAGAGGCTGGAATCAGAGGATTTGACTTTGTTTTCTTATAAAAATTACTCAAACCGATTATCAAAATAGTTGCAGATTAATGTAATAGTTGACAACTAATAGATTAATCGGTGCAGCTCTACTTTACTCATGTGTGCGCGCATGCACGCACACACACACACACGCACGCACGCACGCACACACACACACACGCACACACACACACACACACACACACACACACACGGACACACATCTACACTCACCTCTGGGGGGAGCTGTGTAAGGAAGTTGTGATCTGCAGCAAAGGTGCGGATGTTGGTACACTGGCCGATGGTGGAAGGCAAGGCCTGGATTTCATTGAAACTACAGTCCAGCTCATTCAAGGCCATCAGTCTGGTGCAGAGAGGAGCAGAAAGGGGAAGACAAGAGGACTTTTATTCATGCATTGTAAATTGTTTTTACTTTGTGAAAGGAGTTTGCAACTCTTGACTAAGTTCATATCTAAATGAATGTTAGAAAAGTAGGCTACCACTTCATGTCAAAGATCTGGAACATCCACATGGTAAAAATGAACTGTAATGTCCAACTTAAGGCTTTACGAGCAGCTATGCTATGCGGTATGGCCAACGTTCTAGAACATGCTGCTATATTATCCAGTGAAATCTTTGGATCCCCGGCTAATCAAGTATTTTAAGTATTTTTCCGATGACCGAGAAGCATGACATTGTGAAATCGTTCTAAATTGCCTCCTGTGCTAAGAGAGAGAATAGTGACCACGGAAGTCCACAATGCTTGCGAGCCTGTGAGGTAATAACGTAGGCTACTAGCCTACTATTTATGAAAGACTTGGATGTGCAAATATCGCAACGCCAAACTTTCCAGCAGCAAGCTCCTGAAATGGACTAAGTGATCCTCTGTTTATTCTCAACAGAAAAACTCTGCCTACGTGCATCTCTCTCTCCCCCCCCCCCTCCCTTAGGTGCCGGGGAGGGCGAGCTACGGCTGCATGTAAACAGGAATATTGGTGGATTATTCATTTAGTTGGAATATTGACATTTTCCGAATATGGGCAAAAACCGGAATATTGCGTGCATGTAAACGTTGTCGGCCCTTGCCTGGTCTTTTGCTTGTGGAAGAAGAAAGGAGGAGGCAGAGGCAGAAAAATAAGTAGAAACCACAGCACTAAATGGGTGATATCATGCAGCGACAGGCTCAAGGGGCTTTCTTGAGGGTCCCGTCGTCGTGGAAACAATTACTTCTGTATTGGAATGATCAGATTCGCTTAACGAGCGCACCAGCCAATCAGAGTGATTTCTCTCACCGACGGCGATTCAACACGTCAAATCGGCCGCAAAAGCAGCCGACAAGGCCAACTAGAGCCGACTGTGCGGGACACAGCACCAAAATGACAGACGCTCACCGACGGCACAGAAAGCATCGGAGCACATTCTTAATGAGAATATCTGATCTACTCTGACAGGTTGTTTTTTTTCCAGTCATGCGTGGATGCCAGATGAAAACTCTGCAGAGTTTTAAGCTATTGATGTGACACTCACCCTCCCACGGAGTCTGGCAAGTACATCAGCTGATTCTCATCCACTTTCAGAGCAGTCAGTTTCTTCAGTGAGCCTGGGAGAGAGAGAGAGAGAGAGAGAGAGCATTACAGAGAAGCATAATATAATACAGCTCAGGGCAGTTATTGATTATCACTTGCTGTCATATCACAAAAGAGGAATATCCATTACAGCAGTTGGAAAAAGTTGATTGAATTAATTCATATACACATAATGATTTAATGTGTCTTTATTTTCAAGTCAATTGGATCGAGTGTCTTTCCCTCGAGAGTTTCAGGAAGAAAATACTCAGGAAACATCATCACAAGTCAAGACAAATCAGAAATATGCAATCAAACATTCAGGTAGAGATTGTGTGTCCTCCCACAGCAGTGCCTATCACATTTTCACAAGAATAGAACTTGTGCTTCCTTAACTGTCTAAGTTTGATCAAACATCTCATCATCTGCAGAAAGTGCTTGAATGATGAAGTCTGAGTAGACAGGTTCAGAGGAGTACAGCGTCTCTCTCTTGAACTTGAGTGACTGACCTGAATTCACCTCGAGGACCATGGCGCTGTAGCTATAGCACAGTGTAGGGGTGCACAATTAAATCGAATATTAATTGTGATCAAGATTTTGGCTTCCGAAATGGAAGATCTGCCCCTCCTCCAGAGCCCAAACACGCTGCGGTGCATGTAGTTCCAACTCGAGTCAAGAACAGAGAGCCGGCCTGTTTGTGTGTTAATGTTGAAACCTTCCTTGGTAGAAGATGACAGTTCAAAGAGATACAGTCTTATCATTATCATATATGCACGATGTTCCCAAAGTCAAAGAGTGATCGTGTTAAATAATCGTGATCTCAACATTGATCAGAATAATCATTAAAAGTAATTTTCCACTTACAATCCTCTCTCATTAACTGACATTTTGTGCAAGTGAGTGAGTCGTGCAAAGAGATTGTAAAGAGATTCTTCACACAGCACGTCAAGATCCACTAGAGAACTACATTTCCTAGCCTTTCAGTAAAAACATTGTGAAACTTGCAAACACTTACCAGTCCAATCTAGTTACAAGATTGAACTGATAGGTGATTGCTGAAAGAAAAGCTACAGAACGGTACATAAAGAAAGGTCCAATCTAATCCCTAGATTTTGCACTTTAACACGTTGACTGCCAACAACGAGTTGAGTCGTCAAACACAATCCAGCTGTTCACTGCCAACGACGAGTTGAGTCGTCAAAAAATATATATATATTTTTTTGACGGTGCTACGTGGATCAATGCCCCCCGCGTCTCCTATGGAGATATTGGAAGTATTGAATGTGTATAATCTATTTTACCGACCAGCTAGGTGGCGACGGTGCCCTCCCGACAGAGAGAAAGTCAACCAAAAGCAGCCGCCTCCCGCGGCTGCTTCCTCCATTCTCAAGGAAATGGCTTGCCGATTTTACAGTCATCAGTCACCAGACTCGCCGCTCTCGGGCCGCGCCAGCAGCAGCACACGGGGGATTGCAAATTTGCATAAGCCTAGAGTCGCACGGGGCTTCATCGGGGCTCTCAAACCCAAGAGACGAGTGAGCCCTATCCACACTCGCTGCCAGGGAGGGAGGCTGCTCAAACTCGCTGCCAGGGAGGGAGGCTGCTCGAACTCGCTGCAGCAGCAGCAGCAGCAGAGCACTCGCTTGTGACAAACGCAGGCTGAAAGCCACTAGACACGCCCACGGAGGGAGGAGTTGAAGGAGAGGGCGTTCGGAACTATATTGTTTGGATGTCTGATCTCTCACTGATGCCAAAAATAAATGGTTAAAGTGACTGTTCTGCCTGTTTGATTGAATTTCACAAAACTGCGATTATCTCAGCTTTCACTCTCAGACAGCTGAAACCATGCTGTACTCAACGGCTAATATCTACATAACTACTAACTCTACAAACTAACTCTTTTAGACAGAGAAAGCACACATTCTATTAGTACTTTTCTGAACTTTGTGTTCACAAACTCCAAGCAGAAAAGAATCCTCGACTCTTTTAAAATGAGCCAGAATCCTCAAAAAACGGCCTGGCAGAAGCTACCTACAGCAAAAAAAAAACGGCTGGCAGTCAATGTGTTAAACACTTTCACTGTAAGTGAAATTTTTATAGAATATGCAAAAATACTAGTCTTAGTAGAACATAGAATGTCTCCGGGCAGTTCACGGTGCACTGCACGTAACATTTCCAGAGGGCAGAGAAGTTTGTATTTTCACAAAATCTCCTCAAGGTGCTTTTTGACTATTTGACCTGGGGGGATTTAAACTTCCATCCTTCTCACTGACTGGAACCCCCACCAGAACTCCCTGAGCAACCTCTGCCTCCATACTAATGCTGCACTAGGTTCCACCAGCCTACCAGGGCTACACAGAGGCATGCTAAGCTAATGCTATGCTGAGATACAGCATGCGGTACTACACACTGGTGTGTGTGTGTGTGTGTGTGTGTGTGTGTGTGTGTGTGTGTGTGTGTGTGCGTGTGCGCGTGTGTATGTATGTGCGTGTGTGGGTAGAACCACAAGGGGGACAAGCCAGGGAGCGACACGTAAACATGGAGTGTACGTGAAGAAAAAAAGCTGTGCTGTGCTGTGCCAACATGTGCAGGGACTAAATGAAGAATTGAGTATGATGTTGAATGTGTTGGTGTTTGATTACATTATTTCTCAATATTCTTGCTTGTCATATATTATTGTGGACGGAGTGCTGCTCTAATACAGCATCACCACCGCTTCTATGTTTCCTATGAGTGCTGTCATCATGTGATTGGCTTATTGATTTGCACCTCCTACTCCCTTGTAACCAATGAGAAATCATCCTCTCTGGAATGGAGGCTTTTTTAACTGTTGTATTATCTGTCTTCACTGTTGGACTCTGAAGAAGAAGACGCTGCTCGCGTCGAAACGTTAGTTTTTGTACCTTATTAAATTTGTTTGCCAGTGATTTCGTGTGCTCCAGTCACTTCTACCTTTCCACTATTCTGTCCTCGTCTGAGAGCACCGACCTCCCTGTGTGGAGGGGCTGTAGCGCAAGAGATTCCTTCTACATTGTGCTGTGTTACACGTTAAGTAAAAAATATATATAAAAAAACTCAAATTTCTATTCTTGCCCAAACTATGTAAATTCAAGCACCTTCAATGGACTCATGCCTATTTATGCCTATTTTCAAAAACTTTCAAGGCCTTGCTTCCCCCCCCCCCCTCAAATTCACGAACTTTCAAGGAATTCAAGGACCCGTGGGAACCTGCATTTGGCAAGTTAGCAGAACAGAGGAGCACCTCCTCTTCCTCCTCGTCTTTCTCCTCCTGGTCTTTGCTGTCACGGCTCTCGCTGTCCGTGTCGATCACGATGACGTCCCGCTCTTCCTGATGGCCGGCCTGAGGGGTCATGGGCTCTGAGGGGATGGACTGGGACACGTCTCCTTCCCCGCCCCCCTCGTCTTCCACAGCCAGGACTGGAAAACCCTCCTCTGAGAGTGCCTGCACACAAGAATATTCAGTCATTCTACGCAAACATTTACTCGTGTTTGTTGCTCGTCTTCAAAAATCCATACTAACGAATCCTTACTTTTTACAAGCTGCAAGTCCCCACCTCAGCAATGCCACCAAACGTTCGCTATCTGATGAAAGAATCGCATCAGAGTTGTATCAACTGATAACTGACCTGGCTGTCGTCAGGTGAGTCTTGTCTTTCTCCCTCCTCTACCTCTCCTTCCATCCCCTCATCACCCTCCACCTGAAACACACACACACAGTATTATACAGCCTAAGTGGTGCAGTACTTCAATGAAGATTACATTAACATTTTATATCCGAGTCATACTAATATTGCTAGTTCATGATTTGAACATGATTACTTAATGTTAATAGATGTGTGGAGCGGAACCCGTATGCCTTATTACAGTAGTTAGATGTACGACTCGGTTACAAACATCTAATACGATACTGTAAGGCCATGTTCACATTACAGGCAAATCGGATTTGCTGATAAAGCCATTAATCATCATTATCTTGATTGGTTTCCAAAATCTGATTTGGGAGTGTGTCCACACTGCCACAAATCTGATTTTCAAGTCGGATCTGTGTGTCCAGACCTAAACAACCTATCTGCATGGGTTGCTATGGTAACGACGTGAGCGTCAGTAAATACGTACGTTGGTGACGTGGTTTTCCTGCACAGAAGCATTTGATGACGAGTTGCGAGTGACATTCAAATCAGATTTGGTGGATCGGCGCGTCCGCACTGAAGACACATCAGTCGAAAGCAAATTGGAAACTACCTCCATATGTGGTTTGGGACAAGTGACACAAATCAGACTTGGAGCGTCCAGACTCATAAAACCAATCTGGATAAAGTCATTAATAGGTCACTAAAGTTCACAAATTAGATTTGGCCTCGTAGTCTGAACATGGCTTAAGCCACTTCTTAACATGCAGTGGAATCCGTATTATAACCTGCTCCTAGCCGGTTGGCCTGCATGTTAAACAACAATTAGCCGGCCTACGCACACTCCCGCGAGTCCGTATCTTATTCATCTCGGTCCCCGGTGTAGGATCCGGATTAGCGCAAAAGCAGCTGCTGTTTAACTCTGGCAGCTCATGATCCTGATCATGTAGGCTAGCTGTTATGTGGGCGGGTTCACGTAGTTTATTAATTAATGAATCGTTCGGGCAATCGCTTATATCAACAAATTAAACGAGCAAACTCACGGTTTCCTCAAGTGCTGCAAAAACGTCTTGAATTGTTTGGTAGAGATCCCAACGCGCTTCAGCTATGCAGGCAGGCAGGTCCGGTGCATCAGGAGGGACGCTTACTGCTGCGCTGCTTGCTTGCTCCCATGTCAGAAAAAGCCTAACTTTTGTGGGGAGAAATACATTGAAAACTAGTCAGATATGACTTGAATGCCACTTGTAAAATAAATCACCCACAGTGATTGACGACGGTCCGACCACTATTTTGACTGGGCGGCTTTATGTAGCCTAACAAAGGCGGAAGCGCTCATTTTTGGCACATTGCCACCCCTCGTGGTCGGAATGGACTCCGTTAAAACGGCATGTTTTTGAAGCCTCCAGATTTGTCGCTAACGTTAGTCTCTTCTGATAAGTTTTCTCGAGTTGGATGCAGCCAATTCTATTGTGTGAGTCAGCCATTTGAGGCAGGCAGTCTTGTGTGACTGTGCGTCCACACTGCGGAGAGGATAGGAGCTGACTGACCGATAGCCTATTTTGAGACATAGGCCTAGCCTAACTTTTGTGGGGAGAAATACATTGAAAACTAGTCAGATATGACTTGAATGCCACTTGTAAAATAAATCACCCACAGTGATTGACGACGGTGTGACCACTATTTTGACTGCCTCATTTTTGGCACAATGCCAGGAATGGACCCTCTGTTAAAACGGCATGTTTTTGAATGGAGTTTGGTTACAAATTCGCTAAAGCTGTTTCCTATCACATTTCTTGTTATCGATACATGCTACCCCCCCACCCCCCCCCCCCCACTGGCAGAAAAAACGGTTCATATCCAGTTGTTTCTAAACAAAGACCCCTCATGTTTAAAAAGGTAAAACCGGAAAATATCCTGTTCTGGACATGATCCAGACTTCATGTTTAAAAGCCACTACAGTCACTTATTATTGATATTGGTTGGTTGATGGGATGCATAGTGTTGTCTTGCTGTATTTCAGTGTGTACATACCTGGAGTGTTATCAGTGTTTGTCTTAATCCTAGTTTCTTGGGAGACGGAGTTGTGTGTGAACTCTCTGGTCCCCCCTCCTCCTGCCTGCCTCGCTTTGGCACTGCTGAAACCACACGCACACGCACACGCACACACACACACACACACACACACACACACACACACACACACACACACACACACACACACCACACACACACACACACACACACACACACACCACACACACACACACACACACACACACACACACAGACAATATTTCTATATTCTAAACATGGAGCTGCAACAATATGAGAAAGATTGTATATATGAGGTGAGGGTCCTACTATAAAATTACTGTCCTCAACTTTCAGATGCTAAATTCTACTTTGGAATGGGGTTTGGCAATGGACCCCGATTTCTCAGATTTCCATAATTCTTACCAAGGAGGAAATACCTGGTACCATGTGTTCATAGAAGGGAGAAGCCAGCACTCCAAATGTCTTTTCATATGATTTAATATCCTCAAACCTGGGCAGCAGACAACGGACGTTTCAGTCAAAGACCTTCCTCAGCGTTGTGCTGTGTCAGGCAAAAAAAGACAGCTAAATACAATCAAGCCGGAAGTACAATCAATTAGAAAATAAAACATTTTACAACACAATTATTCTATATTCTCAAATACACTACTGCCGCATGCACTGGGACGCGTCATCAGTGATGTTATCTGGGGTCGTAAGGTGTTTCGGGTCTGTCAACATCATACACCCTCGCCCAGTAGACCCAGCCGAGGCCAATTAACACGTTGACTGCCACTGACGTATATATACGTCAAAAAAAATCCAGCGGTTCACTGCCATTGACGTATTAATACGATTTTTTTTTTTGACGGTGCTACGTGGATCAATGCCCCCCGCGTCTCCTATGGAGATATTGGAAGTATTGAATGTGTATAATCTATTTTACCGACCAGCTAGGTGGCGACGGTGCCCTCCCGACAGAGAGAAAGTCAACCAAAAGCAGCCGCCTCCCGCGGCTGCTTCCTCCATTCTCAAGGAAATGGCTTGCCGATTTTACAGTCATCAGTCACCAGACTCGCCGCTCTCGGGCCGCGCCAGCAGCAGCACACGGGGGATTGCAAATTTGCATAAGCCTAGAGTCGCACGGGGCTTCATCGGGGCTCTCAAACCCAAGAGACGAGTGAGACCTATCCACACTCGCTGCCAGGGAGGGAGGCTGCTCAAACTCGCTGCCAGGGAGGGAGGCTGCTCGAACTCGCTGCAGCAGCAGCAGCAGCAGACCACTCGCTTGTGACAAACGCAGGCTGAAAGCCACTAGACACGCCCACGGAGGGAGGAGTTGAAGGAGAGGGCGTTCGGAACTATATTGTTTGGATGTCTGATCTCTCACTGATGCCAAAAATAAATGGTTAAAGTGACTGTTCTGCCTGTTTGATTGAATTTCACAAAACTGCGATTATCTCAGCTTTCTGCCTCAGACCCTGAAACCATGCTGTACTCAACGGCTAATATCTACATAACTACTAACTCTACAAACTAACTCTTTTAGACAGAGAAAGCACACATTCTATTAGTACTTTTCTGAACTTTGTGTTCACAAACTCCAAGCAGAAAAGAATCCTCGGCTCTTTTAAAATGAGCCAGAATCCTCAAAAAACGGCCTGGCAGAAGCTACCTACAGAAGCCGCTCACGGATCAGCCTTACTACTCTGTCTGCAACGTTGCCCGCGGGAGGGGTAAGCGAGAACGCCCAATCCGCTGCAATAGAGCTAGTGCTACGCCGCAGTATTGGCCCTTCGGTGCATGGAGGATCTAGGCTCTGTGGGTTACTCCCGGCCGTGCTCCTCCTTCGTCTCACCAGACCCTCCCGTGGCAAAGGCAATCCAGAGGCTGAGAGGATGCCTCAAGGACGCCTCAAGAGGGCCTGTGCGCTGCACGTCATTTACCTGCGTCGAGCACCTCGCTCTAGCCTGAAGGACCCCAGGCCGCGCCGATCTTTGCGCAGATTTTCAGGAGGCTAATCCGTAGCGTTTGTGGATTTCTCCCTCACGAGAGAGCCAAGATGGGGTGCTAATCCCATCCCGTACCGGTTGCCTTCTCTCCGGCCGTCAACTGTCGTCAATAGGCCTTACCAGTAGAAGCAAGGATCTGATAATCAAGAATTAGAAAAGCATTTAGAATAATAACTTTACAATAATCACAAGTACAAGTGTTGTATAAACAATTATACAATCAAAGCGGAAGTACTTCACAATAAGGCTCTGTATAAAGAACCTCACAATACCACAACGTAGAATGGGCTCAAGTGCGAACCAGGGCTGGAAGCCCCATTTACTGTAAGAGGAGGTTAGTTAACCTTACTTGTAGTAAACAAATAAAAGGTCCTATTGTTCTCAGTACAACTGATAGGATCATAAATACATTAGGAATATATCAAGAATAGAAAATAGAAAATATAATTTTAATAATAATTGAGCCCAGGAGGTACGGTAGTGCAGTGGTAAGCACTATCGCCTCACAGCTCGAAGGTCGTGGGTTCGATTCCCACCTGGGCCGATGTGAACACTGAAGGAATGCGTGCCCGTCCGCATGTCCTCGAGTGCCCACCACCCGGGTGGGGGTCGGCAAAATGGCCTTTCTGTGTGGAGTTTGCATGTTCTCCCCGTGCCTCCCGGGGGTCTCCTTCATATAGGAACCCCCTTCACAAAAACATGCAACATCCTGGTTGCTTATATGGTTCCTCCTCTGATCGTTAAGGGCGCCTGTTCAGAGGGAGGGGAACTGGTTGGAATAGCGTGAACCTCCCACGTGCTATGTCCTACCGGTGAAGCTTCCTCGGGCAGGTGAAAAGAAGCGGCTGACTTGACTGCCCATGTCTCGGAGGATGCATGGAATCAGTCTCGGCTCTCCCCAGATCGGCAGAGGATGGAGTAGCAACCAGGATTGAGTAATTCAAATGAGCACTAAACGGGGGATAAAAATGGGATAAAAAAACATTTAAAAAATAATAATAATAATTGAGCCCATTCTACGTTGTGGTATTGTGAGGTTCTTTATACAGAGCCTTATTGTGAAGTACTTCTGCTTTGATTGTATAATTGTTTATACTATATATTTATACTACTATTGTTTATAATAACTATTTTATTAGCCAGGATGAATATAAATTTATGCTTCAGAAGCATCCTATACGTCCAGTGTTCTATACTCTTCCTAAAATACACAAGAGTTGTGTGGAACCAGTACCTGGTAGGCCCATTGTGGCGGGTACTCAGTCCCTTACAGAACCCATTTCTAAGTACTTAGATCAACACATTAAATCACTAGTGTCCCTACTTCCGTCTTATCTTAAAGACACCACCGATTTTCTCAACAAGCTAAGTTCTATACAGCACATTGAGGAAGGTAGCTTTTTATGCACAATGGATGTGAACACTGAACAGTCTTTATACTAACGTCACGTGCCCCATATGGAGGGTTTGGAAGCTCTCACACATTATTTAAGCACAAGACAGAACCCTACACCCCCTACTGGTTTTCTAGTGGACCTGTATAAATTAATCCTCAACAGGAATTACTTTAAATTTGAAAAAGCTTATTATTTACAATGTCAGGGTGTCAGCATGGGGAGTCCATGCTCACCCAACTATGCAAATCTTTTCATGGGTAAGTTTGAAGATGACTTTGTACACCATAATAACTAGGGGTGGGGGGGAAAAAATCGATTCACCTAAGTATCGCGATTTTTAATGTCACGATTTTTTGGATCGATCTTTTATTCCAGAATCGATAATCGCAAATTAAAAAAAAAAAAAAAAAAAAAAAGTTTTTTTTTTTTTTTTTTGGGTGCTTGCAGTCAGGCCACTCACTGAACAGCAGGCCAGGCGCCGCCTACTGGTTTACTAGTGGTTTTATTACTTTATTAGTTAGTCTGAAGTAATAATTACACTTCAGGGTTAAAGTGGGTGTATCTCATTGTAAAATTGGACTTCAAACGGCCCAAATTTCACACGCGTTGGCCCATATCGGCCTGGCCTGCTTGGTATCTAATGCCCGGCCTGAATTATGATCCCAGTCCGCCCCTGTTTTTAACTATATCGCCCAGCCCTACTCATGATATATAATATACAGTCTCTAGTGTATGATTCAACTTTTCCCATGTTCTAATCTAGTGTAAAAAAGCAAACAAACTGAAAAAAGAAAAGAAAAAAATAAACAAAAATCGCAATAAATCGTAATATCGAATCGCAATAATCGTAGAATCGCAATACTTAAGAATCGCAATATAAATCGAATCGGCACCCAAGAATCGTGATAGTATCGAATCGGGAGATAAGTGAATCGCCACAGCCCTAATAATAACCCTTTTGGTGCCTTTTTTGAGTGTTGGTTCCGTTTTATTGATGATGTATTTCTTATTTTCACTGGGTCTCTCGTCCAACTGGAGGAATTTAAGGTATATATAGATTCCAGATTGCCTTCTATAAAATTTTCAATTGAATATAGCCTTGATTCAGTCTCCTTTTTGGATGTCCGTGTGAAAAAATCAGATTTCCTCACGACCAAGGTCTACAGGAAAAAGACAGACAGAAACAGCTTTTTAGACTTCTCCAGTTACCATCCTCCCAGTCTTAAAAGGGGTTTACCTTACAGCCAGCTTTTGAGGATCAGAAGAATTTGTAACAGAGATACTGATTTTGAAGAACAAGCTGCTGAACTGTGTGCTCGTTTCAGGGCGAAGGGTTACAACAATAAGGTTCTAGACAATAGCCTCCAGAAGGTCAGAATATTGAAGAGAGATGACTTATTGGCGCCCAAAGTTTCCTCTGTCCAGAATGTTAATATGGTTTGTGCCACTACCTTTTCTCCTGTGTCCCAGGACATAAAATCCTGTGTTTTAAAACACTGGCACATATTACATAGTGACCCCCAAGTGGGCCACGTATTTATTAAATCTCATGTTTGCTCATAAACGAGCAAGAAATCTGAGAGATGTATTAGTCAGAACTGACTGTTACACACACCCTCTACATTTTTTATCTATTTTACCTAATGGGAATTTTCCTTGTTCAAACTGTATTCACTGCAATGCTATGATCAGAGGTGGGTCCTTACACCCACACTCAGGTAAGAAGTTCCTTATCAAAAGTAGGATTTCCTGCAAGACTAAGTTTGTTGTTTACCTTTTGAAATGTCCCTGTGGCCTCTGTTATGTAGGCAAAACCATGAGGGAACTAAAGGTTCGCATTTCTGAACATAAAAGTAACATTAGAAATAAAGAAGAGAAGTCGTCTGTAGTCAGACACTTTAATTCATTTGGGCATGATGTGTGTTCTCTCAGATTCCAGGGGATCGAGGCTGTTGGCCCCTTAAAGAGGGGGGGCGAGACAGAGCTTTATTGCAAAGGGAGGCATTTTGGATTCATGCCCTACAAACAGAACACCCTAAAGGCCTCAATGAGGAGCTACTTCTTAGCCGTTTTCTTTAAAACCTTTTTAAAATTATATTTTCTATTTTCTATTCTTGATATATTCCTAATGTATTTATGATCCTATCAGTTGTACTGAGAACAATAGGACCTTTTATTTGTTTACTACAAGTAAGGTTAACTAACCTCCTCTTACAGTAAATGGGGCGTCCAGCCCTGGTTCGCACTTGAGCCCATTCTACGTTGTGGTATTGTGAGGTTCTTTATACAGAGCCTTATTGTGAAGTACTTCCGCTTTAATTGTATAATTGTTTATACAACACTTGTAATTGTGATTATTGTAAAGTTATTATTCTAAATGTTTTTCTAATTCTTGATTATCAGATCCTTGCTTCTACTGGTAAGGCTTATTGTGTTGTAAAATGTTTTATTTTCTAATTGATTGTACTTCCGGCTTGATTGTATTTAGCCGTATTTTTTTGCCTGACACAGCACAACGCTGAGGAAGGTCTTTGACTGAAACGTTTGTTGTCTGCTGCCCAGGTTTGAGGATAATTAAATCATATGAAAAGACATTTGGAGTGCTGGCTTCTCCCTTCTCTGATTTGTTTTACAAGGAACCATGTGACAGTAGCATTTCAACAACAAAGGTTACTACCAATTTACACACACACACACACACACACACACACACACACACACACACACACACACACACACACACACACACACAGGGAGTTGTGTACTATAAAAACAAAACCTGGAAATCCTCCAAAAGCAGCAGCAGCAACAACAACAACAACAACAACAAGACAAATCACATGCCTGAGTACATCAACATTGCGAACATAAATGTGTGTTATGGTGAAACCCCACCAAAGCGCACGTGCCGCATCTGAGAGCGATATGCTCACGTTATTCACGCAATCCCGAGTCCTAAATGGGTATAAAGTAGGGATGTTCATTTTGAAAATTTTCCAAAATCGATAATTGGTGAAAATTAACGATCAATTATCGATTATCGATCATATTAACTCATTCTCTGCCAGGGTCATTTCGGTCTGTGTGCTCCCAGTGCCAGGATTTTGAGCATATTTCCTGATCTTCCAGGACCCACAGAATATTCTGTGCTAGGAATAAAATTACACAACATATCTCACAATAAAGCAGAGACTCTCTTCTTAACCCTTGTAAAAAACTGAAACTCGACCATGTTTCCTTGTTTAGTTACAAGCAGTGGAAGTTCGCTTGTTTTCACGAAAAATGCCCTCCTTGGGACATAAATGGGAGAAAAAGAGGTTTTTAGTGAAGGGCACCGTTTCAAGCAGAACTCTCTTTTGAGCCTTTTATTTTTTGCCTCAGTGACACATCAGACATATACAGTATTTGTTTTCCCAAATAAATAAATAAAAAATAAAAAATAAGAGAATGTATTTGAGGGAGCTGTGTCGGTCTTAGCTTGATAAAAGCATAAACAAATGGAAAGAACCCTTATGTGGTCACACTCACACACTCTCTCTCTCTCTCTCTCACACTCTCACTCACACACACACACACACACACACACACACAGGAATAACGAGTGCTGTAACGTTACCTGCTGTCACGTTACCTCTCATAACTAACGTTAGCACAGAAGATCACACAATAGCTACGTTAGTGCTGTAAACTTTGAAATGTTTATGTGACACATGTTTCGCCTTGGTTGCTGGGGACGGGTGTGTGACGCGGTTTGACGCGTTTGACGTATCCATGTGGTTCCCCCTCCCTTGAGTGTGACAGAGAGCTCCCCTTGAGAGGGAGATCTGGCAAGAGGAAACGTGAAGCGAGTCATGCCGGCGGCATAAGTTATAAACAATGCGTGACAATTATACTCGAATGTTGTGTGTGTGATCATTTCATCTCAAACGCGATACAAAAAATAGGCTACTTTTTACCATCGTCATTGCTCTCTCCAAGTGGCACCCATTTCTCCTCCTCCGATTCATCTGTGTCACAGAACGCTGTGAAGGGGAGCCTTCGTCGCCATGGCGCTCCGTCGTGGAGCAATAACAAAAACGCTGGCGTCTTCCTCGCCATCGTCGCCAGCCGAGAACTCTGGATCGGACTCTGTTTCGACCACAGGCTCCACCCATAAATACTAAACTAGCGGGTTCCTTTTATCAATTTGACCTGAAACAATGTCACAGGCTGGGAAAGTGTCTGATGTACCGGTAATGTAAACAGCCAAAACATGAAAGTACGTCCGAGTACGTCTTTGGCACAGAACGCCATTGTTAAAAGTACGTCCGGGTACGTCTTTGGCAGAGAATGAGTTAATACTTAGAAAATGTTCAATATTTTTTTTTTTTTTTTTTTTACAAAATGAATGTCTATGGCAGAAAATACGAAAGACAACGTGTTCTCCTCAATGAACTCTTTATTTCAATGTGTCTCCAACACTGCTGTCCCCGGCACATGCCAGTGTGAATTTCCCATGTTTAAAACAGTTTTGTTGGCACAAAGGCCCGTGCCCAGCCAGAAAACTAGAGACTATATGAAGCTCCACCTCACGTTAAGCTTCTGGCATACTCTTCGCGCACGCGCTGGAGGCGGGGCTCCGAGGAGGGCGCACGCACTCTGCGCGGGCCAAAACAGAACATACTCAGTGCTCAGCTCGCTCCTCCAGGCAGTCTGAATGAAATTGAATGTAACGTTCCCAATTCTATGTATTAAATTCTAAAAAACGACCCTCAACATTTGGGAAGGCTAACTAGTTCGTTATAATCGAACATCATGCTTCAAATGGGACTTTACGATGGTGAGGACTCAATCACAGCAGATATCCACTGATAGCCTACCACGGAGATCTCACAGGCACAGGCAGCAAAACCCGACGCGCTGATAGAAAAATCTCCATGGACGCGCCGCGCTGCGCTCAGGCCTCGCCCCCCAACACGCCCCGTGCGATGACATCATAATCGCCGCGCGCCCTATGCACTTGGCTGGGCGCGAAGAGTATGCCAGAAGCTTTAGTCGGCTGTGCAATGGAGTGGGGCGAGGAGGAACGAATTCCACCCAAACCTAGTCAATTTTTTTTTTTTTTTTTTTAATAATTAAAAAATCGATCCAAATGCCACAGGATCGATTCCAATCCTTAACGATCAATTATCGATTTTCGATAATTGATGAACATCCCTAGTATAAAGGATGTGATGTAGGCCAGGGGAAGCTGGGGGAAAGAATGGAAGACTTAGACATGAAGGAGGCAACTGCAGGGCGAGACTTACAGGCGAGCGACCCACAATAAGATCCATAGAGACCCTACTGCTGTCGCGCGGCTAAAAAGAAACAGGAAATAAACTCAAAGCAAATTGCTTTGGAGCTTAATGCCATCAACCCCGATGATGCAACTGTTCTCCGAGCCCAGACGCTTATTCCTGAGGCCTTTCAAACTAAAGTCGTAGAGAACACTGGGAAGCTTTGAAGGGCTGGAATCAAACTTTTCCTTTTTTTTGTGTGCACTTGGCAGGAGAAACTACTGTTCATCAGATTCATTCAAGTTCATAAAATACATCAAAGGACGCAAATCAGATGATGACCATAAAAAGCATATTAGGATAGCGGTCTGTGTGTGTTTGAATGTTCAACATTATATCTATGGTGGCTGTAGGCGGTAGGGGCGGTTTAGTGTGGGTTAGGTTGGGGTAGGCTGGGATGAGTGGAGACATCTTTGAATGTCTGTGTTTAGGGACATTTTTCCCAACCAGTTAATATTAAATAAGGTCGAGAGAACAACCGGTGTCACTTTCTTCCACCGTGAAGATCATACGAGCTTCCTCAGCTGTGCCGATGGTCAGGATGTTTCATTTAACTGCTTCTCAGTACGACCTAGCCGTCAAGGTAGTGCATGAATATTATATTTGCCACAAAAGGCCAAATTTATTCAGGTGGGGTGGTCGCGTTGTAGTTAGCAGGCTTCTACCTATCTACACTGCTGTCAAAACAAGCTAGCCCGTCAGGTGAGCTGTCTCTCCATCACTGCTGCTACTTCATATAAAAGAGAAAGTTGAATTCACTTGAACACTTGTGAAGAATGTGTACTGTAGTTTCTTCTTTCTTGACATTTTTCACAACACAAGCTATCAGCTCTGAGTAACCTGTCTGTGGCTCTGGTGGCTGCTTGGTGTTTGAATGCGTGTTTGTTTGTTGCATGGCACGTGCCGGTGGTATGGAGTTTGCCGTTTAAGCACTGTGCTTGGTCTGAAGGACACCGCACAGCCGGGAAACTAGAGGCTGTCTCACAAAGCTAACTAAGTTTCACTACCGGGGCATGGTGGCACAGTGGTAGAGATCTTGCCTCACAGCAAGAAGGTCCTGGGTTCAATTCCCGCTTTGGGATGCTGTTGGCACGCCTCCCCATGCCTTCTGTGCCCCGTGTCCAGGTGGGCTATCTTGTGAAAAGGGCCTTTCTGTGTGGACTTTGCATGTTCTCCCTGGTGCTCCCTTGGGGTTTCCTCCATATAAGACCAATATGGACCCCCACTAAAAACATGCAAGAAGATGGTGGTCCGAGCGCATGGTGAGAGGACTCACTTGTTGTTGCTGAGATTGATGACGTTGAGCTTCTGCATGTCACCCAGCTCCTCAGGCAAAGACTCCAGCTTGTTGGAATGCAGGAACAGC
The DNA here is from genome assembly GCF_964638095.1 of Poromitra crassiceps. Classification (NCBI taxonomy): domain Eukaryota; kingdom Metazoa; phylum Chordata; class Actinopteri; order Beryciformes; family Melamphaidae; genus Poromitra; species Poromitra crassiceps. The sequence goes on from NW_028152144.1 coordinate 164,617, forward strand.
ACAGTCGCACTCTTCCAGTTGCCCATCTGTGAGGGGAGGAAAGCAGGGAGTCAGAGCCGTCACGCCTGGGCTGACAGACATGCCACACCGCTTTACTCTATGGCTGCAACTAACCCTTATTTTCATTGTTGATTAATTTGTCTATTATTTTCTTAATTAATCAATTAGATGTTTGGTCTATAAAATGTCAGGACATGGTTTCGATCAGTGTTCCCCTAAAGCCCAAGATGACATCCTCAAATGTCTTGTTTTGTCCACAACTCAAAGATATTCAGTTCAAACCAAAAAATATTCACATTTGAGAAGCTGGAATCAGAGGATTTGACTTTGTTTTCTTATAAAAATGACTCAAACCGATTATCAAAATAGTTGCAGATTAATGTAATAGTTGACAACTAATAGATTAATCGGTGCAGCTCTACTTTACTCATGTGTGCGCGCATGCACGCACACACACACGCACGCACGCATGCACACACACACACACACACACACGCACACACACACACACACACACACACACACACACGGACACACATCTACACTCACCTCTGGGGGGAGCTGTGTAAGGAAGTTGTGATCTGCAGCAAAGGTGCGGATGTTGGTACACTGGCCGATGGTGGAAGGCAAGGCCTGGATTTCATTGAAACTACAGTCCAGCTCATTCAAGGCCATCAGTCTGGTGCAGAGAGGAGCAGAAAGGGGAAGACAAGAGGACTTTTATTCATGCATTGTAAATTGTTTTTACTTTGTGAAAGGAGTTTGCAACTCTTGACTAAGTTCATATCTAAATGAATGTTAGAAAAGTAAGCTACCACTTCATGTCAAAGATCTGGAACATCCACATGGTAAAAATGAACTGTAATGTCCAACTTAAGGCTTTACGAGCAGCTATGCTATGCGGTATGGCCAACGTTCTAGAACATGCTGCTATATTATCCAGTGAAATCTTTGGATCCCCGGCTAATCAAGTATTTTAAGTATTTTTCCGATGACCGAGAAGCATGACATTGTGAAATCGTTCTAAATTGCCTCCTGTGCTAAGAGAGAGAATAGTGACCACGGAAGTCCACAATGCTTGCGAGCCTGCGAGGTAATAACGTAGGCTACTAGCCTACTATTTATGAAAGACTTGGATGTGCAAATATCGCAACGCCAAACTTTCCAGCAGCAAGCTCCTGAAATGGACTAAGTGATCCTCTGTTTATTCTCAACAGAAAAACTCTGCCTACGTGCATCTCTCTCTCCCCCCCCCCCCTCCCTTAGGTGCCGGGGAGGGCGAGCTACGGCTGCATGTAAACAGGAATATTAGTGGATTATTCATTTAGTTGGAATATTGTCATTTTCCGAATATGGGCAAAAACCGGAATATTGCGTGCATGTAAACGTTGTCGGCCCTTGCCTGGTCTTTTGCTTGTGCAAGAAGAAAGGAGGAGGCAGAGGCAGAAAAATAAGTAGAAACCACAGCACTAAATGGGTGATATCATGCAGCGACAGGCTCAAGGGGCTTTCTCGAGGGTCCCGTCGTCGTGGAAACAATTACTTCTGTATTGGAATGATCAGATTCGCTTAACGAGCGCACCAGCCAATCAGAGTGATTTCTCTCACCGACGGCGATTCAACACGTCAAATCGGCCGCAAAAGCAGCCGACAAGGCCAACTAGAGCCGACTGTGCGGGACACAGCACAAAAATGACAGACGCTCACCGACGGCACAGAAAGCATCGGAGCACATTCTTAATGAGAATATCTGATCTACTCTGACAGGTTGTTTTTTTTCCAGTCATGCGTGGATGCCAGATGAAAACTCTGCAGAGTTTTAAGCTATTGATGTGACACTCACCCTCCCACGGAGTCTGGCAAGTACATCAGCTGATTCTCATCCACTTTCAGAGCAGTCAGTTTCTTCAGTGAGCCTGGGAGAGAGAGAGAGAGAGAGAGAGAGAGAGAGAGAGAGAGAGAGAGAGAGAGAGAGAGCATTACAGAGAAGCATAATATAATACAGCTCAGGGCAGTTATTGATTATCACTTGCTGTCATATCACAAAAGAGGAATATCCATTACAGCAGTTGGAAAAAGTTGATTGAATTAATTCATATACACATAATGATTTAATGTGTCTTTATTTTCAAGTCAATTGGATCGAGTGTCTTTCCCTCGAGAGTTTCAGGAAGAAAATACTCAGGAAACATCATCACAAGTCAAGACAAATCAGAAATATGCAATCAAACATTCAGGTAGAGATTGTGTGTCCTCCCACAGCAGTGCCTATCACATTTTCACAAGAATAGAACTTGTGCTTCCTTAACTGTCTAAGTTTGATCAAACATCTCATCATCTGCAGAAAGTGCTTGAATGATGAAGTCTGAGTAGACAGGTTTTAGAGGAGTACAGCGTCTCTCTCTTGAACTTGAGTGACTGACCTGAATTCACCTCGAGGACCACGGCGCTGTAGCTATAGCACAGTGTAGGGGTGCACAATTAAATCGAATATTAATTGTGATCAAGATTTTGGCTTCCGAAATGGAAGATCTGCCCCTCCTCCAGAGCCCAAACACGCTGCGGTGCATGTAGTTCCAACTCGAGTCAAGAACAGAGAGCCGGCCTGTTTGTGCGTTAATGTTGAAACCTTCCTTGGTAGAAGATGACAGTTCAAAGAGATACAGTCTTATCATTATCATATATGCACGATGTTCCCAAAGTCAAAGAGTGATCGTGTTAAATAATCGTGATCTCAACATTGATCAGAATAATCATTAAAAGTAATTTTCCACTTACAATCCTCTCTCATTAACTGACATTTTGTGCAAGTGAGTGAGTCGTGCAAAGAGATTGTAAAGAGATTCTTCACACAGCACGTCAAGATCCACTAGAGAACTACATTTCCTAGCCTTTCAGTAAAAACATTGTGAAACTTGCAAACACTTACCAGTCCAATCTAGTTACAAGATTGAACTGATAGGTGATTGCTGAAAGAAAAGCTACAGAACGGTACATAAAGAAAGGTCCAATCTAATCCCTAGATTTTGCACTTTAAACACTTTCACTGTAAGTGAAATCTTTATAGAATATGCAAAAATACTAGTCTTAGTAGAACATAGAATGTCTCCGGGCAGTTCACGGTGCACTGCACGTAACATTTCCAGAGGGCAGAGAAGTTTGTATTTTCTCAAAATCTCCTCAAGGTGCTTTTTGACTATTTGACCTGGGGGGATTTAAACTTCCATCCTTCTCACTGACTGGAACCCCCACCAGAACTCCCTGAGCAACCTCTGCCTCCATACTAATGCTGCACTAGGTTCCACCAGCCTACCAGGGCTACACAGAGGCATGCTAAGCTAATGCTATGCTGAGATACAGCATGCGGTACTACATTACATTACGTTACATTACATTACGTCATTTGGCAGATGCTTTTATCCAAAGCGACTTACAATAACACATTTTCTGTCAGCAATAGAGCAATCAACTATGGAGCACAGTCTATGACAACTACAACTTCTGAAGGAACAGTGGTACAAGTTTAGGTTAGTGGTACAAGGTTGGTTAGTTTTTTTTTTTTTTTTTTTTTTTTTTTTTAAGGAAAGAGAGAACGAAGTTAGATCAAGAAGGGCCCAGATGGAGCCTGAAAAGGTGAGTCTTTAGTCTTTTCCGAAAGATCGGCAGTGATTCAGCAGTCCTGACCGAAGGTGGAAGCTCGTTCCACCATTGAGGTGCCAGGGACGAGAAGAGTCGAGATCGGGATGAGCGACTTTTGAGTCCCCGTAGAGAAGGAGGGGCGAGGCGACCTGCACTGGTGGAGGAGCGAAGGGAGCGCTGAGAGGTTTGGAACCTGACCATGGATTGCAGGTACAGGGGAGCTGACTGGTGTACTGCCCTGTAGGCCAGTACCAGTGTCTTGAATTTGATGCGGGCCGAGATGGGAAGCCAGTGGAGCTCCTGGAAGAGGGGAGTGACGTGAGAGAATTTGGGTTGGTTGAATACCAGACGGGCTGCAGCGTTCTGAATGAGCTGAAGCGGTCGGATGTCGGTGGCAGGTAGGCCGGCCAGGAGCACGTTGCAGTAGTCCAGGCGGGAGGAGACAAGAGACTGGACCAGTAGTTGAGTCACTTCTCTTGTGAGAAAGGGACGGATTTTGCGGATGTTGTAGAGGGAGAACCTACAGGAGCGTGCTGTAGCAGCTATGTTGGCAGAGCAAGACAGCTGGTTGTCAAGGACCACCCCAAGGTTCTTAGCTGTTTGGGAGGGAAGTACAGTGGTGTTGTCAATGGAGATGGAGAGATCTGTGAGAGGGCAGTCTTTTCCTGGGAGGAAGAGTAGCTCTGTCTTACCAAGGTTGAGCTTGAGGTGGTGGGCAGACATCCAGTCGCCAATGTCTTTGAGGCATGCAGAGATGCGAGCTTCGATTTGAGTGTCGGAGGGGGGGGAAGGAAAGGAAAAGCTGGGTGTCATCAGCACAGCAGTGATAAGAAAAGCCATGAGAAGAGATCACATAGGCAAGAGATCTGATATAGAGAAGGAAAAGTAAGGGGCCCAGGACTGAGCCCTGGGGGACACCGGTGGTAAGAGGACAGGATCTGGAGAGGGACCCTCTCCATGAGACCTGGTATGAGCGGTTCGAGAGGTAGGAAGCAAACCAGGGGAGTGCAGAACCTGAAATGCCGAGGTCAGACAGAGTGGAAAGACGGATTTGGTGGTTGACTGTATCGAAAGCAGCAGACAGGTCAAGGAGGACAAGAACAGAAGAGAGGGATGAGGCCTTAGCAGTGTGAAGGGCCTCTGTGACAGCAAGAAGAGCTGTCTCAGTGGAGTGAGAGGCCTTGAAACCGGACTGCAGAGGGTCCAGGAGGTCATTTTGGGAGAGATAGAGAGAAAGTTGTTCGGACACTGCTCGTTCGAGGGTTTTGGAAAGGAATGAGAGAAGAGAGACAGGTCTGTAGTTGTGAATAGCAGTAGGGTCAAGGGAGGGTTTCTTAAGCAGAGGCTTGACTCTTGCAGTCTTTAGAGCAGGCGGAACAAGACCAGAGGACAGAGAGGAGTTAATGAAGGTGGTGAGGAAGGGAGATATGTTAGGTGAGATGGTTTGGAGGAGAGAGGAAGGGATAGGATCGAGGGGGCAGTAAGTGGCTCGGTTCGAGCTGATGAGTTTAAGCACTTCATCAGGAGAGAGAGGAGAGAAGGAAGGAAATCCAGGGACAGGGGGCCGAGGAGCAGGATTGGAGTCGGGAGTGTTAGTGAGGGTGCCTGGAGGATGGAAGGAGGAGCTCATGTCATCCACCTTTTTAGTAAAGAAGGTTACAAAATCATCAGCAGAGAGGGAGGAGGGAGGGGGAGGGGAGGGAGGGTTGAGGAGCGTGGAGAAGGTGGAGAACAGTTTACTGGGATTGGATGCAGAGGACTGGATTTCAGAGATGAAGAAGGAGGTTTTTGCTTTAGAGACAGTATCAGTGAAGTTTGAGTGGATAAGGTGGTAGGAAGAGAGATCTTCAGGGAGATGTGATTTTCTCCATTTTCTCTCAGCTGCCCGAAGCTCAGTTCGATAAGTTCGCAGAGATTCAGTCAGCCAAGGAGAAGGGGGAGAAGATTGGGCAGGCTTAGTGGTGAGTGGGCAAAGAGAATCAAGAGCGGAGGAGAGAGAGGAGAGAAGAGTGGTGGAAGCCTCGTCGGTGGACAGGAGAGCAAATTGCTCGGCAGGGGGAAGTAAGGAGAGGACGGTAGAAGAGAGGGAGTCGGGTGAGAGAGTTTTTAAGTTGCGTCGGGTGGTGGTAGAGTGAGGGGGAGATGGGTGGGAGGAGGGGAGGGGGATGGGAAGGGAGAAGGTGATAAAGTGGTGGTCGGATACAGGAAGAGGAGTCACAATGAGATTAGAGGTGGAGCAGGATCTGGTGAAGACCAGGTCAAGCACACTGGTGTGTGTGTGTGTGTGTGTGTGTGTGTGTGTGTGTGTGTGTGTGTGTGCGTGCGCGTGTGTATGTATGTGCGTGTGTGGGTAGAACCACAAGGGGGACAAGCCAGGGAGCGACACGTAAACATGGAGTGTACGTGAAGAAAAAAAGCTGTGCTGTGCTGTGCCAACATGTGCAGGGACTAAATGAAGAATTGAGTATGATGTTGAATGTGTTGGTGTTTGATTACATTATTTCTCAATATTCTTGCTTGTCATATATTATTGTGGACGGAGTGCTGCTCTAATACAGCATCACCACCGCTTCTATGTTTTCTATGAGTGCTGTCATCATGTGATTGGCTTATTGATTCGCACCTCCTACTCCCTTGTAACCAATGAGAAATCATCCTCTCTGGAGTGGAGGCTTTTTTAACTGTTGTATTATCTGTCTTCACTGTTGGACTCTGAAGAAGAAGACGCTGCTCGCGTCGAAACGTTAGTTTTTGTACCTTATTAAATTTGTTTGCCAGTGATTTCGTGTGCTCCAGTCATCTCTACCTTTCCAGTATTCTGTCCTCGTCTGAGAGCACCGACCTCCCTGTGTGGAGGGGCTGTAGCGCAAGAGATTCCTTCTACATTGTGCTGTGTTACACGTTAAGTAAAAAAAAAATATATATAAAAAAACTCAAATTTCTATTCTTGCCCAAACTATGTAAATTCAAGCACCTTCAATGGACTCATGCCTATTTATGCCTATTTTCAAAAACTTTCAAGGCCTTGCTTCCCCCCCCCCTCAAATTCACGAACTTTCAAGGATTTCAAAGACCCGTGGGAACCTGCATTTGGCAAGTTAGCAGAACAGAGGAGCACCTCCTCTTCCTCCTCGTCTTTCTCCTCCTGGTCTTTGCTGTCACGGCTCTCGCTGTCCGTGTCGATCACGATGACGTCCCGCTCTTCCTGATGGCCGGCCTGAGGGGTCATGGGCTCTGAGGGGATGGACTGGGACACGTCTCCTTCCCCGCCCCCCTCGTCTTCCACAGCCAGGACTGGAAAACCCTCCTCTGAGAGTGCCTGCACACAAGAATATTCAGTCATTCTACGCAAACATTTACTCGTATTTGTTGCTCGTCTTCAAAAATCCATACTAATGAATCCTTACTTTTTACAAGCTGCAAGTCCCCACCTCAGCAATGCCACCAAACGTTCGCTATCTGATGAAAGAATCGCATCAGAGTTGTATCAACTGATAACTGACCTGGCTGTCGTCAGGTGAGTCTTGTCTTTCTCTCTCCTCTACCTCTCCTTCCATCCCCTCATCACCCTCCACCTGAAACACACACACACAGTATTATACAGCCTAAGTGGTGCAGTACTTCAATGAAGATTACATTAACATTTTATATCCGAGTCATACTAATATTGCTAGTTCATGATTTGAACATGATTACTTAATGTTAATAGATGTGTGGAGCGGAACCCGTATGCCTTATTACAGTAGTTAGATGTACGACTCGGTTACAAACATCTAATACGATACTGTAAGGCCATGTTCACATTACAGGCAAATCGGATTTGCTGATAAAGTCATTAATCATCATTATCTTGATTGGTTTCCAAAATCTGATTTGGGAGTGTGTCCGCACTGCCACAAATCTGATTTTCAAGTCGGATCTGTGTGTCCAGACCTAAACAACCTATCTGCATGGGTTGCTATGGTAACGACGTGAGCGTCAGTAAATACGTACGTTGGTGACGTGGTTTTCCTGTGCAGAAGCATTTGATGACGAGTTGCGAGTGACATTCAAATCAGATTTGGTGGATCCGCGCGTCCGCACTGAAGACACATCAGTCGAAAGCAAATTGGAAACTACCTCCATATGTGGTTTGGGACAAGTGACACAAATCAGACTTGGAGCGTCCAGACTCATAAAACCAATCTGGATAAAGTCATTAATAGGTCACTAAAGTTCACAAATTAGATTTGGCCTCGTAGTCTGAACATAGCTTAAGCCACTTCTTAACATGCAGTGGAATCCGTATTATAACCTGCTCCTAGCCGGTTGGCCTGCATGTTAAACAACAATTAGCCGGCCTACGCGCACTCCCGCGAGTCCGTATCTTATTCATCTCGGTCCCCGGTGTAGGATCCGGATTAGCGCAAAAGCAGCTGCTGTTTAACTCTGGCAGCTCATGATCCTGATCATGTAGGCTAGCTGTTATGTGGGCGGGTTCACGTAGTTTATTAATTAATGAATCGTTCGGGCAATCGCTTATATCAACAAATTAAACGAGCAAACTCACGGTTTCCTCAAGTGCTGCAAAAACGTCTTGAATTGTTTGGTAGAGATCCCAACGCGCTTCAGCTATGCAGGCAGGCAGGTCCGGTGCATCAGGAGGGACGCTTACTGCTGCGCTGCTTGCTTGCTCCCATGTCAGAAAAAGCCTAACTTTTGTGGGGAGAAATACATTGAAAACTAGGCAGATATGACTTGAATGCCACTTGTAAAATAAATCACCCACAGTGATTGACGACGGTCCGACCACTATTTTGACTGGGCGGCTTTATGTAGCCTAACAAAGGCGGAAGCGCTCATTTTTGGCACATTGCCACCCCTCGTGGTCGGAATGGACTCCGTTAAAACGGCATGTTTTTGAAGCCTCCAGATTTGTCGCTAACGTTAGTCTCTTCTGATAAGTTTTCTCGAGTTGGATGCAGCCAATTATATTGTGTGAGTCAGCCATTTGAGGCAGGCAGTCTTGTGTGACTGTGCGTCCACACTGCGGAGAGGATAGGAGCTGACTGACCGATAGCCTATTTTGAGACATAGGCCTAGCCTAACTTTTGTGGGGAGAAATACATTGAAAACTAGTCAGATATGACTTGAATGCCACTTGTAAAATAAATCACCCACAGTGATTGACGACGGTGTGACCACTATTTTGACTGCCTCATTTTTGGCACAATGCCAGGAATGGACCCTCTGTTAAAACGGCATGTTTTTGAATGGAGTTTGGTTACAAATTCGCTAAAGCTGTTTCCTATCACATTTCTTGTTATCGATACATGCTACCCCCCCCCCCCCCCCCACTGGCAGAAAAAACGGTTCATATCCAGTTGTTTCTAAACAAAGACCCCTCATGTTTAAAAAGGTAAAACCGGAAAATATCCTGTTCTGGACATGATCCAGACTTCATGTTTAAAAGCCACTACAGTCACTTATTATTGATATTGGTTGGTTGATGGGATCCGATAGTGTTGTCTTGCTGTATTTCAGTGTGTACATACCTGGAGTGTTATCAGTGTTTGTCTTAATCCTAGTTTCTTGGGAGACGGAGTTGTGTGTGAACTCTCTGGTCCCCCCTCCTCCTGCCTGCCTCGCTTTGGCACTGCTGAAACCACACGCACACGCACACACGCACGCACACACACACACACACACACACACACACAGACACACACACACACACACACACACACACACACACCACACACACACACACACACACACACACACACACACACACACCACACACACACACACACACACACACACACACACACACACACACACACACCACACACACACACACACACACACACACACACACACACACACACACACACACACACACACAGACAATATTTCTATATTCTAAACATGGAGCTGCAACAATATGAGAAAGATTGTATATATGAGGTGAGGGTCCTACTATAAAATTACTGTCCTCAACTTTCAGATGCTAAATTCTACTTTGGAATGGGGTTTGGCAATGGACCCCGATTTCTCAGATTTCCATAATTCTTACCAAGGAGGAAATACCTGGTACCATGTGTTCATAGAAGGGAGAAGCCAGCACTCCAAATGTCTTTTCATATGATTTAATATCCTCAAACCTGGGCAGCAGACAACGGACGTTTCAGTCAAAGACCTTCCTCAGCGTTGTGCTGTGTCAGGCAAAAAAAGACAGCTAAATACAATCAAGCCGGAAGTACAATCAATTAGAAAATAAAACATTTTACAACACAATTATTCTATATTCTCAAATACACTACTGCCGCATGCACTGGGACGCGTCATCAGTGATGTTATCTGGGGTCGTAAGGTGTTTCGGGTCTGTCAACATCATACACCCTCGCCCAGTAGACCCAGCCGAGGCCAATTAACACGTTGACTGCCACTGACGTATATATACGTCAAAAAAAATCCAGCGGTTCACTGCCATTGACGTATTAATACGATTTTTTTTTTTTGACGGTGCTACGTGGATCAATGCCCCCCGCGTCTCCTATGGAGATATTGGAAGTATTGAATGTGTATAATCTATTTTACCGACCAGCTAGGTGGCGACGGTGCCCTCCCGACAGAGAGAAAGTCAACCAAAAGCAGCCGCCTCCCGCGGCTGCTTCCTCCATTCTCAAGGAAATGGCTTGCCGATTTTACAGTCATCAGTCACCAGACTCGCCGCTCTCGGGCCGCGCCAGCAGCAGCACACGGGGGATTGCAAATTTGCATAAGCCTAGAGTCGCACGGGGCTTCATCGGGGCTCTCAAACCCAAGAGACGAGTGAGACCTATCCACACTCGCTGCCAGGGAGGGAGGCTGCTCAAACTCGCTGCCAGGGAGGGAGGCTGCTCGAACTCGCTGCAGCAGCAGCAGCAGCAGACCACTCGCTTGTGACAAACGCAGGCTGAAAGCCACTAGACACGCCCACGGAGGGAGGAGTTGAAGGAGAGGGCGTTCGGAACTATATTGTTTGGATGTCTGATCTCTCACTGATGCCAAAAATAAATGGTTAAAGTGACTGTTCTGCCTGTTTGATTGAATTTCACAAAACTGCGATTATCTCAGCTTTCTGCCTCAGACCCTGAAACCATGCTGTACTCAACGGCTAATATCTACATAACTACTAACTCTACAAACTAACTCTTTTAGACAGAGAAAGCACACATTCTATTAGTACTTTTCTGAACTTTGTGTTCACAAACTCCAAGCAGAAAAGAATCCTCGGCTCTTTTAAAATGAGCCAGAATCCTCAAAAAACGGCCTGGCAGAAGCTACCTACAGCAAAAAAAAAACGGCTGGCAGTCAATGTGTTAAGACCCCGACTCGCGTCCCAGAAGCCGCTCACGGATCAGCCTTACTACTCTGTCTGCAACGTTGCCCGCGGGAGGGGTAAGCGAGAACGCCCAATCCGCTGCAATAGAGCTAGTGCTACGCCGCAGTATTGGCCCTTCGGTGCATGGAGGATCTAGGCTCTGTGGGTTACTCCCGGCCGTGCTCCTCCTTCGTCTCACCAGACCCTCCCGTGGCAAAGGCAATCCAGAGGCTGAGAGGATGCCTCAAGGACGCCTCAAGAGGGCCTGTGCGCTGCACGTCATTTACCTGCGTCGAGCACCTCGCTCTAGCCTGAAGGACCCCAGGCCGCGCCGATCTTTGCGCAGATTTTCAGGAGGCTAATCCGTAGCGTTTGTGGATTTCTCCCTCACGAGAGAGCCAAGATGGGGTGCTAATCCCATCCCGTACCGGTTGCCTTCTCTCCGGCCGTCAACTGTCGTCAATAGGCCTTACCAGTAGAAGCAAGGATCTGATAATCAAGAATTAGAAAAGCATTTAGAATAATAACTTTACAATAATCACAAGTACAAGTGTTGTATAAACAATTATACAATCAAAGCGGAAGTACTTCACAATAAGGCTCTGTATAAAGAACCTCACAATACCACAACGTAGAATGGGCTCAAGTGCGAACCAGGGCTGGAAGCCCCATTTACTGTAAGAGGAGGTTAGTTAACCTTACTTGTAGTAAACAAATAAAAGGTCCTATTGTTCTCAGTACAACTGATAGGATCATAAATACATTAGGAATATATCAAGAATAGAAAATAGAAAATATAATTTTAATAATAATTGAGCCCAGGAGGTACGGTAGTGCAGTGGTAAGCACTATCGCCTCACAGCTCGAAGGTCGTGGGTTCGATTCCCACCTGGGCCGATGTGAACACTGAAGGAATGCGTGCCCGTCCGCATGTCCTCGAGTGCCCACCACCCGGGTGGGGGTCGGCAAAATGGCCTTTCTGTGTGGAGTTTGCATGTTCTCCCCGTGCCTCCCGGGGGTCTCCTTCATATAGGAACCCCCTTCACAAAAACATGCAACATCCTGGTTGCTTATATGGTTCCTCCTCTGATCGTTAAGGGCGCCTGTTCAGAGGGAGGGGAACTGGTTGGAATAGCGTGAACCTCCCACGTGCTATGTCCTACCGGTGAAGCTTCCTCGGGCAGGTGAAAAGAAGCGGCTGACTTGACTGCCCATGTCTCGGAGGATGCATGGAATCAGTCTCGGCTCTCCCCAGATCGGCAGAGGATGGAGTAGCAACCAGGATTGAGTAATTCAAATGAGCACTAAACGGGGGATAAAAATGGGATAAAAAAACATTTAAAAAATAATAATAATAATTGAGCCCATTCTACGTTGTGGTATTGTGAGGTTCTTTATACAGAGCCTTATTGTGAAGTACTTCTGCTTTGATTGTATAATTGTTTATACTATATATTTATACTACTATTGTTTATAATAACTATTTTATTAGCCAGGATGAATATAAATTTATGCTTCAGAAGCATCCTATACGTCCAGTGTTCTATACTCTTCCTAAAATACACAAGAGTTGTGTGGAACCAGTACCTGGTAGGCCCATTGTGGCGGGTACTCAGTCCCTTACAGAACCCATTTCTAAGTACTTAGATCAACACATTAAATCACTAGTGTCCCTACTTCCGTCTTATCTTAAAGACACCACCGATTTTCTCAACAAGCTAAGTTCTATACAGCACATTGAGGAAGGTAGCTTTTTATGCACAATGGATGTGAACACTGAACAGTCTTTATACTAACGTCACGTGCCCCATATGGAGGGTTTGGAAGCTCTCACACATTATTTAAGCACAAGACAGAACCCTACACCCCCTACTGGTTTTCTAGTGGACCTGTATAAATTAATCCTCAACAGGAATTACTTTAAATTTGAAAAAGCTTATTATTTACAATGTCAGGGTGTCAGCATGGGGAGTCCATGCTCACCCAACTATGCAAATCTTTTCATGGGTAAGTTTGAAGATGACTTTGTACACCATAATAACTAGGGGTGGGGGGGAAAAAATCGATTCACCTAAGTATCGCGATTTTTAATGTCACGATTTTTTGGATCGATCTTTTATTCCAGAATCGATAATCGCAAATTTAAAAAAAAAAAAAAAAAAAAAAGTTTTTTTTTTTTTTTTTTGGGTGCTTGCAGTCAGGCCACTCACTGAACAGCAGGCCAGGCGCCGCCTACTGGTTTACTAGTGGTTTTATTACTTTATTAGTTAGTCTGAAGTAATAATTACACTTCAGGGTTAAAGTGGGTGTATCTCATTGTAAAATTGGACTTCAAACGGCCCAAATCTGGCTTCAAACGGCCCAAATTTCACACGCGTTGGCCCATATCGGCCTGGCCTGCTTGGTATCTAATGCCCGGCCTGAATTATGATCCCAGTCCGCCCCTGTTTTTAACTATATCGCCCAGCCCTACTCATGATATATAATATACAGTCTCTAGTGTATGATTCAACTTTTCCCATGTTCTAATCTAGTGTAAAAAAGCAAACAAACTGAAAAAAGAAAAGAAAAAAATAAACAAAAATCGCAATAAATCGTAATATCGAATCGCAATAATCGTAGAATCGCAATACTTAAGAATCGCAATATAAATCGAATCGGCACCCAAGAATCGTGATAGTATCGAATCGGGAGATAAGTGAATCGCCACAGCCCTAATAATAACCCTTTTGGTGCCTTTTTTGAGTGTTGGTTCCGTTTTATTGATGATGTATTTCTTATTTTCACTGGGTCTCTCGTCCAACTGGAGGAATTTAAGGTATATATAGATTCCAGATTGCCTTCTATAAAATTTTCAATTGAATATAGCCTTGATTCAGTCTCCTTTTTGGATGTCCGTGTGAAAAAATCAGATTTCCTCACGACCAAGGTCTACAGGAAAAAGACAGACAGAAACAGCTTTTTAGACTTCTCCAGTTACCATCCTCCCAGTCTTAAAAGGGGTTTACCTTACAGCCAGCTTTTGAGGATCAGAAGAATTTGTAACAGAGATACTGATTTTGAAGAACAAGCTGCTGAACTGTGTGCTCGTTTCAGGGCGAAGGGTTACAACAATAAGGTTCTAGACAATAGCCTCCAGAAGGTCAGAATATTGAAGAGAGATGACTTATTGGCGCCCAAAGTTTCCTCTGTCCAGAATGTTAATATGGTTTGTGCCACTACCTTTTCTCCTGTGTCCCAGGACATAAAATCCTGTGTTTTAAAACACTGGCACATATTACATAGTGACCCCCAAGTGGGCCACGTATTTATTAAATCTCATGTTTGCTCATAAACGAGCAAGAAATCTGAGAGATGTATTAGTCAGAACTGACTGTTACACACACCCTCTACATTTTTTATCTATTTTACCTAATGGGAATTTTCCTTGTTCAAACTGTATTCACTGCAATGCTATGATCAGAGGTGGGTCCTTACACCCACACTCAGGTAAGAAGTTCCTTATCAAAAGTAGGATTTCCTGCAAGACTAAGTTTGTTGTTTACCTTTTGAAATGTCCCTGTGGCCTCTGTTATGTAGGCAAAACCATGAGGGAACTAAAGGTTCGCATTTCTGAACATAAAAGTAACATTAGAAATAAAGAAGAGAAGTCGTCTGTAGTCAGACACTTTAATTCATTTGGGCATGATGTGTGTTCTCTCAGATTCCAGGGGATCGAGGCTGTTGGCCCCTTAAAGAGGGGGGGCGAGACAGAGCTTTATTGCAAAGGGAGGCATTTTGGATTCATGCCCTACAAACAGAACACCCTAAAGGCCTCAATGAGGAGCTACTTCTTAGCCGTTTTCTTTAAAACCTTTTTAAAATTATATTTTCTATTTTCTATTCTTGATATATTCCTAATGTATTTATGATCCTATCAGTTGTACTGAGAACAATAGGACCTTTTATTTGTTTACTACAAGTAAGGTTAACTAACCTCCTCTTACAGTAAATGGGGCGTCCAGCCCTGGTTCGCACTTGAGCCCATTCTACGTTGTGGTATTGTGAGGTTCTTTATACAGAGCCTTATTGTGAAGTACTTCCGCTTTAATTGTATAATTGTTTATACAACACTTGTAATTGTGATTATTGTAAAGTTATTATTCTAAATGTTTTTCTAATTCTTGATTATCAGATCCTTGCTTCTACTGGTAAGGCTTATTGTGTTGTAAAATGTTTTATTTTCTAATTGATTGTACTTCCGGCTTGATTGTATTTAGCCGTATTTTTTTGCCTGACACAGCACAACGCTGAGGAAGGTCTTTGACTGAAACGTTTGTTGTCTGCTGCCCAGGTTTGAGGATAATTAAATCATATGAAAAGACATTTGGAGTGCTGGCTTCTCCCTTCTCTGATTTGTTTTACAAGGAACCATGTGACAGTAGCATTTCAACAACAAAGGTTACTACCAATTTACACACACACACACACACACACACACACACACACACACACACACACACACACACACACACACACACACACACACACACACACCTACACTGGGAGTTGTGTACTATAAAAACAAAACCTGGAAATCCTCCAAAAGCAGCAGCAGCAACAACAACAACAACAACAACAAGACAAATCACATGCCTGAGTACATCAACATTGCGAACATAAATGTGTGTTATGGTGAAACCCCACCAAAGCGCACGTGCCGCATCTGAGAGCGATATGCTCACGTTATTCACGCAATCCCGAGTCCTAAATGGGTATAAAGTAGGGATGTTCATTTTGAAAATTTTCCAAAATCGATAATTGGTGAAAATTAACGATCAATTATCGATTATCGATCATATTAACTCATTCTCTGCCAGGGTCATTTCGGTCTGTGTGCTCCCAGTGCCAGGATTTTGAGCATATTTCCTGATCTTCCAGGACCCACAGAATATTCTGTGCTAGGAATAAAATTACACAACATATCTCACAATAAAGCAGAGACTCTCTTCTTAACCCTTGTAAAAAACTGAAACTCGACCATGTTTCCTTGTTTAGTTACAAGCAGTGGAAGTTCGCTTGTTTTCACGAAAAATGCCCTCCTTGGGACATAAATGGGAGAAAAAGAGGTTTTTAGTGAAGGGCACCGTTTCAAGCAGAACTCTCTTTTGAGCCTTTTATTTTTTGCCTCAGTGACACATCAGACATATACAGTATTTGTTTTCCCAAATAAATAAATAAAAAATAAAAAATAAGAGAATGTATTTGAGGGAGCTGTGTCGGTCTTAGCTTGATAAAAGCATAAACAAATGGAAAGAACCCTTATGTGGTCACACTCACACACTCTCTCTCTCTCTCTCTCACACTCTCACTCACACACACACACACACACACACACACACACACAGGAATAACGAGTGCTGTAACGTTACCTGCTGTCACGTTACCTCTCATAACTAACGTTAGCACAGAAGATCACACAATAGCTACGTTAGTGCTGTAAACTTTGAAATGTTTATGTGACACATGTTTCGCCTTGGTTGCTGGGGACGGGTGTGTGACGCGGTTTGACGCGTTTGACGTATCCATGTGGTTCCCCCTCCCTTGAGTGTGACAGAGAGCTCCCCTTGAGAGGGAGATCTGGCAAGAGGAAACGTGAAGCGAGTCATGCCGGCGGCATAAGTTATAAACAATGCGTGACAATTATACTCGAATGTTGTGTGTGTGATCATTTCATCTCAAACGCGATACAAAAAATAGGCTACTTTTTACCATCGTCATTGCTCTCTCCAAGTGGCACCCATTTCTCCTCCTCCGATTCATCTGTGTCACAGAACGCTGTGAAGGGGAGCCTTCGTCGCCATGGCGCTCCGTCGTGGAGCAATAACAAAAACGCTGGCGTCTTCCTCGCCATCGTCGCCAGCCGAGAACTCTGGATCGGACTCTGTTTCGACCACAGGCTCCACCCATAAATACTAAACTAGCGGGTTCCTTTTATCAATTTGACCTGAAACAATGTCACAGGCTGGGAAAGTGTCTGATGTACCGGTAATGTAAACAGCCAAAACATGAAAGTACGTCCGAGTACGTCTTTGGCACAGAACGCCATTGTTAAAAGTACGTCCGGGTACGTCTTTGGCAGAGAATGAGTTAATACTTAGAAAATGTTCAATATTTTTTTTTTTTTTTTTTTTACAAAATGAATGTCTATGGCAGAAAATACGAAAGACAACGTGTTCTCCTCAATGAACTCTTTATTTCAATGTGTCTCCAACACTGCTGTCCCCGGCACATGCCAGTGTGAATTTCCCATGTTTAAAACAGTTTTGTTGGCACAAAGGCCCGTGCCCAGCCAGAAAACTAGAGACTATATGAAGCTCCACCTCACGTTAAGCTTCTGGCATACTCTTCGCGCACGCGCTGGAGGCGGGGCTCCGAGGAGGGCGCACGCACTCTGCGCGGGCCAAAACAGAACATACTCAGTGCTCAGCTCGCTCCTCCAGGCAGTCTGAATGAAATTGAATGTAACGTTCCCAATTCTATGTATTAAATTCTAAAAAACGACCCTCAACATTTGGGAAGGCTAACTAGTTCGTTATAATCGAACATCATGCTTCAAATGGGACTTTACGATGGTGAGGACTCAATCACAGCAGATATCCACTGATAGCCTACCACGGAGATCTCACAGGCACAGGCAGCAAAACCCGACGCGCTGATAGAAAAATCTCCATGGACGCGCCGCGCTGCGCTCAGGCCTCGCCCCCCAACACGCCCCGTGCGATGACATCATAATCGCCGCGCGCCCTATGCACTTGGCTGGGCGCGAAGAGTATGCCAGAAGCTTTAGTCGGCTGTGCAATGGAGTGGGGCGAGGAGGAACGAATTCCACCCAAACCTAGTCAATTTTTTTTTTTTTTTTTTTAATAATTAAAAAATCGATCCAAATGCCACAGGATCGATTCCAATCCTTAACACTTTAAGTGCCACGGCCCTTGGGCAAAAGGTTGCTTGCTGTGCCACATAGGCCGCAATGCATTTTAAAACAGTCATATAATTTCTTTAATAATTACTATGTAAACACTGAACACGCACAAATAACGATGAGACTCTCTTCTATCACCTGCAAAAAAAAGTTTATTGATCCCATTTTCCGTTCTTTAGTTATGAGCCGGAGAAGATAGCTTGATTGAACGAAAAACAGAGCTTTTTTTCTACGAGCTGAGATAATGAGCCTTTTGTGAAATTAAACATTTCAAGCACATCACTGACTCTGAAGCTAATTTTCTGATGTAGTCACACCTCAAAAATAATTTCCTTCAATAAAACAGTGAAGGCAAGGGAATTTTGTTTGGAAGAATAATATTTTTAGCTGAAACCAGCAGCGCTGGCGCCTGCATGCGCTGCTGGTTGCAGCTTCTTGCTGATCTTTTGCTGCTGGTGGGCATCGGATATTCTGGCTTGCGTTTGCCAACCCTGTCCTGCTGTCTGGGTCTGTGTTGTGTACTTGGCTCTGCGTGCCCACCTCCCCCCCTCCTCCTCCCCCCCCCCCCCCGTTGTGGGAGGAGTGTCTCTCTGCTCTGCTGTTTTCTCTGCCTGTGCTCAGCACTGAAAAAGTCCGCTAGATCCTGCTTTTTTACAGCCGCGTGTACCAGCTCCCATGCTTCAAGTTGAGAATAATAACAAATCCACGGCTGATCATGCAAATGGGTGTTGCAGCCGACACGGAGGCTGTTGCAGCGGACACCGAGGTGCTCAATTGTGATAGCAGATTGGCTGCTGCAGGGGCACAGCTAAACGTTGCTTCAATGAAGCAGCTGCATACGGACGGATGCGATGCGATTTCCTGCTTTTCCCCAACGACATGGGGACTTCTTCTGTGTGTTTCACTCCACGTTCTCTCATCTGGAGAGCGCTGTCGCCACCTAAGGGTTCTGTAAAATAGGTTAGACACATTCAATACCTCTGATATTGTAAGAGGCGATGTAAGAGGCATAGATCGACACCCCCCCGTCAAAAAAAAAAATTCGAGTTATTGACGCCATTTGGCGTCGCTGGCACTCTACGGTAAATTTCTAATGACGCCATATGGCGTCGCTGGCACTGAATGTGTTAACGATCAATTATCGATTTTCGATAATTGATGAACATCCCTAGTATAAAGGATGTGATGTAGGCCAGGGGAAGCTGGGGGAAAGAATGGAAGACTTAGACATGAAGGAGGCAACTGCAGGGCGAGACTTACAGGCGAGCGACCCACAATAAGATCCATAGAGACCCTACTGCTGTCGCGCGGCTAAAAAGAAACAGGTAATAAACTCAAACCAAATTGCTTTGGAGCTTAATGCCATCAACCCCGATGATGCAACTGTTCTCCGAGCCCAGACGCTTATTCCTGAGGCCTTTCAAACTAAAGTCGTAGAGAACACTGGGAAGCTTTGAAGGGCTGGAATCAAACTTTTCCTTTTTTTTGTGTGCACTTGGCAGGAGAAACTACTGTTCATCAGATTCATTCAAGTTCATAAAATACATCAAAGGACGCAAATCAGATGATGACCATAAAAAGCATATTAGGATAGCGGCCTGTGTGTGTTTGAATGTTCAACATTATATCTATGGTGGCTGTAGGCGGTAGGGGCGGTTTAGTGTGGGTTAGGTTGGGGTAGGCTGGGATGAGTGGAGACATCTTTGAATGTCTGTGTTTAGGGACATTTTTCCCAACCAGTTAATATTAAATAAGGTCGAGAGAACAACCGGTGTCACTTTCTTCCACCGTGAAGATCATACGAGCTTCCTCAGCTGTGCCGATGGTCAGGATGTTTCATTTAACTGCTTCTCAGTACGACCTAGCCGTCAAGGTAGTGCATGAATATTATATTTGCCACAAAAGGCCAAATTTATTCAGGTGGGGTGGTCGCGTTGTAGTTAGCAGGCTTCTACCTATCTACACTGCTGTCAAAACAAGCTAGCCCGTCAGGTGAGCTGTCTCTCCATCACTGCTGCTACTTCATATAAAAGAGAAAGTTGAATTCACTTGAACACTTGTGAAGAATGTGTACTGTAGTTTCTTCTTTCTTGACATTTTTCACAACACAAGCTATCAGCTCTGAGTAACCTGTCTGTGGCTCTGGTGGCTGCTTGGTGTTTGAATGCATGTTTGTTTGTTGCATGGCACGTGCCGGTGGTATGGAGTTTGCCGTTTAAGCACTGTGCTTGGTCTGAAGGACACCGCACAGCCGGGAAACTAGAGGCTGTCTCACAAAGCTAACTAAGTTTCACTACCGGGGCATGGTGGCACAGTGGTAGAGATCTTGCCTCACAGCAAGAAGGTCCTGGGTTCAATTCCCGCTTTGGGATGCTGTTGGCACGCCTCCCCATGCCTTCTGTGCCCCGTGTCCAGGTGGGCTATCTTGTGAAAAGGGCCTTTCTGTGTGGACTTTGCATGTTCTCCCTGGTGCTCCCTTGGGGTTTCCTCCATATAAGACCAATATGGACCCCCACTAAAAACATGCAAGAAGATGGTGGTCCGAGCGCATGGTGAGAGGACTCACTTGTTGTTGCTGAGATTGATGACATTGAGCTTCTGCATGTCACCCAGCTCCTCAGGCAAAGACTCCAGCTTGTTGGAATGCAGGAACAGCACAGTCGCACTCTTCCAGTTGCCCATCTGTGAGGGGAGGAAAGCAGGGAGTCAGAGCCGTCACGCCTGGGCTGACAGACATGCCACACCGCTTTACTCTATATGGCTGCAACTAACCCTTATTTTCATTGTTGATTAATTTGTCTATTATTTTCTTAATTAATCAATTACGTAGATGTTTGGTCTATAAAATGTCAGGACATGGTTTCGATCAGTGTTCCCCTAAAGCCCAAGATGACATCCTCAAATGTCTTGTTTTGTCCACAACTCAAAGATATTCAGTTCAAACCAAAAAATATTCACATTTGAGAAGCTGGAATCAGAGGATTTGACTTTGTTTTCTTATAAAAATGACTCAAACCGATTATCAAAATAGTTGCAGATTAATGTAATAGTTGACAACTAATAGATTAATCGGTGCAGCTCTACTTTACTCATGTGTGCGCGCATGCACGCACACACACACGCACGCACGCATGCACACACACACACACACACACGCACACACACACACACACACACACACACACGGACACACATCTACACTCACCTCTGGGGGGAGCTGTGTAAGGAAGTTGTGATCTGCAGCAAAGGTGCGGATGTTGGTACACTGGCCGATGGTGGAAGGCAAGGCCTGGATTTCATTGAAACTACAGTCCAGCTCATTCAAGGCCATCAGTCTGGTGCAGAGAGGAGCAGAAAGGGGCAGACAAGAGGACTTTTATTCATGCATTGTAAATTGTTTTTACTTTGTGAAAGGAGTTTGCAACTCTTGACTAAGTTCATATCTAAATGAATGTTAGAAAAGTAAGCTACCACTTCATGTCAAAGATCTGGAACATCCACATGGTAAAAATGAACTGTAATGTCCAACTTAAGGCTTTACGAGCAGCTATGCTATGCGGTATGGCCAACGTTCTAGAACATGCTGCTATATTATCCAGTGAAATCTTTGGATCCCCGGCTAATCAAGTATTTTAAGTATTTTTCCGATGACCGAGAAGCATGACATTGTGAAATCGTTCTAAATTGCCTCCTGTGCTAAGAGAGAGAATAGTGACCACGGAAGTCCACAATGCTTGCGAGCCTGCGAGGTAATAACGTAGGCTACTAGCCTACTATTTATGAAAGACTTGGATGTGCAAATATCGCAACGCCAAACTTTCCAGCAGCAAGCTCCTGAAATGGACTAAGTGATCCTCTGTTTATTCTCAACAGAAAAACTCTGCCTACGTGCATCTCTCTCTCATGCATGTAAACAGGAATATTAGTGGATTATTCATTTAGTTGGAATATTGTCATTTTCCGAATATGGGCAAAAACCGGAATATTGCGTGCATGTAAACGTTGTCGGCCCTTGCCTGGTCTTTTGCTTGTGCAAGAAGAAAGGAGGAGGCAGAGGCAGAAAAATAAGTAGAAACCACAGCACTAAATGGGTGATATCATGCAGCGACAGGCTCAAGGGGCTTTCTCGAGGGTCCCGTCGTCGTGGAAACAATTACTTCTGTATTGGAATGATCAGATTCGCTTAACGAGCGCACCAGCCAATCAGAGTGATTTCTCTCACCGACGGCGATTCAACACGTCAAATCGGCCGCAAAAGCAGCCGACAAGGCCAACTAGAGCCGACTGTGCGGGACACAGCACAAAAACGACAGACGCTCACCGACGGCACAGAAAGCATCGGAGCACATTCTTAATGAGAATATCTGATCTACTCTGACAGGTTGTTTTTTTTCCAGTCATGCGTGGATGCCAGATGAAAACTCTGCAGAGTTTTAAGCTATTGATGTGACACTCACCCTCCCACGGAGTCTGGCAAGTACATCAGCTGATTCTCATCCACTTTCAGAGCAGTCAGTTTCTTCAGTGAGCCTGGGAGAGAGAGAGAGAGAGAGAGAGAGAGAGAGAGAGAGAGAGAGCATTACAGAGAAGCATAATATAATACAGCTCAGGGCAGTTATTGATTATCACTTGCTGTCATATCACAAAAGAGGAATATCCATTACAGCAGTTGGAAAAAGTTGATTGAATTAATTCATATACACATAATGATTTAATGTGTCTTTATTTTCAAGTCAATTGGATCGAGTGTCTTTCCCTCGAGAGTTTCAGGAAGAAAATACTCAGGAAACATCATCACAAGTCAAGACAAATCAGAAATATGCAATCAAACATTCAGGTAGAGATTGTGTGTCCTCCCACAGCAGTGCCTATCACATTTTCACAAGAATAGAACTTGTGCTTCCTTAACTGTCTAAGTTTGATCAAACATCTCATCATCTGCAGAAAGTGCTTGAATGATGAAGTCTGAGTAGACAGGTTCAGAGGAGTACAGCGTCTCTCTCTTGAACTTGAGTGACTGACCTGAATTCACCTCGAGGACCACGGCGCTGTAGCTATAGCACAGTGTAGGGGTGCACAATTAAATCGAATATTAATTGTGATCAAGATTTTGGCTTCCGAAATGGAAGATCTGCCCCTCCTCCAGAGCCCAAACACGCTGCGGTGCATGTAGTTCCAACTCGAGTCAAGAACAGAGAGCCGGCCTGTTTGTGCGTTAATGTTGAAACCTTCCTTGGTAGAAGATGACAGTTCAAAGAGATACAGTCTTATCATTATCATATATGCACGATGTTCCCAAAGTCAAAGAGTGATCGTGTTAAATAATCGTGATCTCAACATTGATCAGAATAATCATTAAAAGTAATTTTCCACTTACAATCCTCTCTCATTAACTGACATTTTGTGCAAGTGAGTGAGTCGTGCAAAGAGATTGTAAAGAGATTCTTCACACAGCACGTCAAGATCCACTAGAGAACTACATTTCCTAGCCTTTCAGTAAAAACATTGTGAAACTTGCAAACACTTACCAGTCCAATCTAGTTACAAGATTGAACTGATAGGTGATTGCTGAAAGAAAAGCTACAGAACGGTACATAAAGAAAGGTCCAATCTAATCCCTAGATTTTGCACTTTAAACACTTTCACTGTAAGTGAAATCTTTATAGAATATGCAAAAATACTAGTCTTAGTAGAACATAGAATGTCTCCGGGCAGTTCACGGTGCACTGCACGTAACATTTCCAGAGGGCAGAGAAGTTTGTATTTTCTCAAAATCTCCTCAAGGTGCTTTTTGACTATTTGACCTGGGGGGATTTAAACTTCCATCCTTCTCACTGACTGGAACCCCCACCAGAACTCCCTGAGCAACCTCTGCCTCCATACTAATGCTGCACTAGGTTCCACCAGCCTACCAGGGCTACACAGAGGCATGCTAAGCTAATGCTATGCTGAGATACAGCATGCGGTACTACATTAGATTACGTTACATTACATTACGTCATTTGGCAGATGCTTTTATCCAAAGCGACTTACAATAACACATTTTCTGTCAGCAATAGAGCAATCAACTATGGAGCACAGTCTATGACAACTACAACTTCTGAAGGAACAGTGGTACAAGTTTAGGTTAGTGGTACAAGGTTGGTTAGTTTTTTTTTTTTTTTTTTTTTTTTTTTTTTTTAAGGAAAGAGAGAACGAAGTTAGATCAAGAAGGGCCCAGATGGAGCCTGAAAAGGTGAGTCTTTAGTCTTTTCCGAAAGATCGGCAGTGATTCAGCAGTCCTGACCGAAGGTGGAAGCTCGTTCCACCATTGAGGTGCCAGGGACGAGAAGAGTCGAGATCGGGATGAGCGACTTTTGAGTCCCCGTAGAGAAGGAGGGGCGAGGCGACCTGCACTGGTGGAGGAGCGAAGGGAGCGCTGAGAGGTTTGGAACCTGACCATGGATTGCAGGTACAGGGGAGCTGACTGGTGTACTGCCCTGTAGGCCAGTACCAGTGTCTTGAATTTGATGCGGGCCGAGATGGGAAGCCAGTGGAGCTCCTGGAAGAGGGGAGTGACGTGAGAGAATTTGGGTTGGTTGAATACCAGACGGGCTGCAGCGTTCTGAATGAGCTGAAGCGGTCGGATGTCGGTGGCAGGTAGGCCGGCCAGGAGCACGTTGCAGTAGTCCAGGCGGGAGGAGACAAGAGACTGGACCAGTAGTTGAGTCGCTTCTCTTGTGAGAAAGGGACGGATTTTGCGGATGTTGTAGAGGGAGAACCTACAGGAGCGTGCTGTAGCAGCTATGTTGGCAGAGCAAGACAGCTGGTTGTCAAGGACCACCCCAAGGTTCTTAGCTGTTTGGGAGGGAAGTACAGTGGTGTTGTCAATGGAGATGGAGAGATCTGTGAGAGGGCAGTCTTTTCCTGGGAGGAAGAGTAGCTCTGTCTTACCAAGGTTGAGCTTGAGGTGGTGGGCAGACATCCAGTCGCCAATGTCTTTGAGGCATGCAGAGATGCGAGCTTCGATTTGAGTGTCGGAGGGGGGGAAGGAAAGGAAAAGCTGGGTGTCATCAGCACAGCAGTGATAAGAAAAGCCATGAGAAGAGATCACATAGGCAAGAGATCTGATATAGAGAAGGAAAAGTAAGGGGCCCAGGACTGAGCCCTGGGGGACACCGGTGGTAAGAGGACAGGATCTGGAGAGGGACCCTCTCCATGAGACCTGGTATGAGCGGTTCGAGAGGTAGGAAGCAAACCAGGGGAGTGCAGAACCTGAAATGCCGAGGTCAGACAGAGTGGAAAGACGGATTTGGTGGTTGACTGTATCGAAAGCAGCAGACAGGTCAAGGAGGACAAGAACAGAAGAGAGGGATGAGGCCTTAGCAGTGTGAAGGGCCTCTGTGACAGCAAGAAGAGCTGTCTCAGTGGAGTGAGAGGCCTTGAAACCGGACTGCAGAGGGTCCAGGAGGTCATTTTGGGAGAGATAGAGAGAAAGTTGTTCGGACACTGCTCGTTCGAGGGTTTTGGAAAGGAATGAGAGAAGAGAGACAGGTCTGTAGTTGTGAATAGCAGTAGGGTCAAGGGAGGGTTTCTTAAGCAGAGGCTTGACTCTTGCAGTCTTTAGAGCAGGCGGAACAAGACCAGAGGACAGAGAGGAGTTAATGAAGGTGGTGAGGAAGGGAGATATGTTAGGTGAGATGGTTTGGAGGAGAGAGGAAGGGATAGGATCGAGGGGGCAGTAAGTGGCTCGGTTCGAGCTGATGAGTTTAAGCACTTCATCAGGAGAGAGGAGAGAAGGAAGGAAATCCAGGGACAGTGGGCCGAGGAGCAGGATTGGAGTCGGGAGTGTTAGTGAGGGTGCCTGGAGGATGGAAGGAGGAGCTCATGTCATCCACCTTTTTAGTAAAGAAGGTTACAAAATCATCAGCAGAGAGGGAGGAGGGAGGGGGAGGGGAGGGAGGGTTGAGGAGCGTGGAGAAGGTGGAGAACAGTTTACTGGGATTGGATGCAGAGGACTGGATTTCAGAGATGAAGAAGGAGGTTTTTGCTTTAGAGACAGTATCAGTGAAGTTTGAGTGGATAAGGTGGTAGGAAGAGAGATCTTCAGGGAGATGTGATTTTCTCCATTTTCTCTCAGCTGCCCGAAGCTCAGTTCGATAAGTTCGCAGAGATTCAGTCAGCCAAGGAGAAGGGGGAGAAGATTGGGCAGGCTTAGTGGTGAGTGGGCAAAGAGAATCAAGAGCGGAGGAGAGAGAGGAGAGAAGAGTGGTGGAAGCCTCGTCGGTGGACAGGAGAGCAAATTGCTCGGCAGGGGGAAGTAAGGAGAGGACGGTAGAAGAGAGGGAGTCGGGTGAGAGAGTTTTTAAGTTGCGTCGGGTGGTGGAAGAGTGAGGGGGAGATGGGTGGGAGGAGGGGAGGGGGATGGGAAGGGAGAAGGTGATAAAGTGGTGGTCGGATACAGGAAGAGGAGTCACAATGAGATTAGAGGTGGAGCAGGATCTGGTGAAGACCAGGTCAAGCACACTGGTGTGTGTGTGTGTGTGTGTGTGCGTGCGCGTGTGTATGTATGTGCGTGTGTGGGTAGAACCACAAGGGGGACAAGCCAGGGAGCGACACGTAAACATGGAGTGTACGTGAAGAAAAAAAGCTGTGCTGTGCTGTGCCAACATGTGCAGGGACTAAATGAAGAATTGAGTATGATGTTGAATGTGTTGGTGTTTGATTACATTATTTCTCAATATTCTTGCTTGTCATATATTATTGTGGACGGAGTGCTGCTCTAATACAGCATCACCACCGCTTCTATGTTTTCTATGAGTGCTGTCATCATGTGATTGGCTTATTGATTCGCACCTCCTACTCCCTTGTAACCAATGAGAAATCATCCTCTCTGGAGTGGAGGCTTTTTTAACTGTTGTATTATCTGTCTTCACTGTTGGACTCTGAAGAAGAAGACGCTGCTCGCGTCGAAACGTTAGTTTTACTTCGTTTCGAACTCAAGCTCTCACTAGTGCCTTAAACGCTGCAACGCAGCCCTATGGAAGACTGTTATTTTGCTCCAAAATTACTTTTCATTAAAACCTGACCACCCACCCCTAGGTGGCGTGGTACCCCCTGGGACTGACACGGATCCACGTGACTACGTCACGTCCTGCCAGTCCAGGGAATAATCACTTTCGCTTTCTTCCACCCGCTGCGAAGACGTGTTGTGAAAGCTCCGACGGTTAACAAGGAGTTATATTATAGCGTTAGATACTAGACTCGTCCCGGCTAACTTGCCCACCTCAAGAGGTTCGCGTGGACGGGATAAAGCAGGCTTCGGAGACCGACCCTGTACCCTTCACCCTGCGGCGTCGGAACAAGTCATCTAAAAAGCTAAGAGTATCTTCCTTAGTTAACTGTTATATTACTGCCTGCCGCCGCGCAGTGCATGTTTTAACATTTTCCCGGCTGGGTTAACGTTGTTAGGCTCGAGCGCATGACTCAGGTCTGCACTCATAACTCTAGCTAGGTTTGCATACATGCAGAATAGCTTGTACCATTAGCACTAGAACAACAGGCTAAATAGCACAGTTGTCACAGATAGCTAGATGCATTCGTGCGGTTGCTTCTGTTGCTAGGTACTTTAGGAACGCCGGCTTTAGAGCACGCGCGTTAGATAGTTAGCTAGTTTGCTCAGTGCAGCTAGCTTGGACTACCTTGTAGCACAGATAGCTAACGTGTACACGTGCAGTTAGTGTCTGTGTGCTAAGTATTCGCGCCAGCTACCTCTTGTAGGGCGCGCCTTAAGCGAGAGTAGTAATGCTCTTCAGTGAATTAGCTAGTTAGCTAGCTTGCCCCCGTGCAGCCAGTATCTAGCGATGTGTAGTACTCCAGCTCTTACGGTGCAGGCTTAGCTTGCACGTTAACCCCGTTTTCCTGTTAGACACAGAGAGGGGGGAACAGCTAGGTGCTGTATTAGCTGTGAGGCTACGCTGGCCGATTACGTCCGGCACAATGAATTTGAACAGGCGTTGCTGGGACCTACATGAATGTAGTGTAGCTTTTACTGGCGTCTGAGATTTTAGCTGGGCGATTCGCTAGCTAGGTGAGCTCGCCCCGCACCTTGTGTGGGCCGCTTCTCTCAGTACTTACGCCATCTTAGCCAGCTTGCTTGTCTGCTAAGTGTTTGCTTGCCTCGTGCAATTAGCATCTACTAGATTGCAACTCCCTCTGAGGAGTTTCTTCTGAGATTGACTAGCTTCGCGGGCCGCTGGCCTAATGCTCGCGGTCACGCTTGCTTCCCTGTGTTACTCAGGGTAGAGACGCGCTGCACCGGCCTGTGCGCAGGCTTGTGTTAGCGCACGCATGTCTCTCAGTGCTTATGCTAGCTTAGCTAGTGGCTTCCACGTCTGTTCTCTCGGGTTAACAGGTTGTGGGTATTGGTGCCCCCCCTTCGGGATGGACTATTGCCGCTTACGTTACCATTGCACGCGCACGTTCGCTAGCCTCCGGGTTGCTTACTGTTAGCATGTGCTTTTTGCTAGCTTGCTTAAGCGGTACTCCCGCTAATAGGGTGCGCCCTGCGGGAGCTTGCTATTAGTGGTTAGCTTCCTGCTTCCTCTTGCTACTGAGCAGGGAAGGTCAGGGAGGGGATGGGCCGTGTGTAAAACTACTTGGCCGAGTATGAATCGGCACGTTAAGTGCGTGTTCGGCCTTGGGCACGAGCACGCTGCACAGGCGCCTTGAACCCTCGGTCTGGTCCGCAGCTAAGCTCTTGAGAGCTGGCCAAGGCCGCTCTCAAAGAAGTGTTAAAGGTAGCCTGCCTTGCATAGGTGCAGATAGCAATATTAGTACTGTTTAGCACAGAACGATAGCATTTTGCAGATAGCTGGCGTGCACCCGTGTAGTTAGTATCTGTGTGCTAGTAAGTACATTGGGCGCGAGATACCTCCGCTACAATAG
This sequence comes from Poromitra crassiceps, assembly GCF_964638095.1. NCBI lineage: Eukaryota > Metazoa > Chordata > Actinopteri > Beryciformes > Melamphaidae > Poromitra > Poromitra crassiceps. The sequence continues at coordinate 193,491 of NW_028152144.1, forward strand.
ACATACTGCTCCTTGCTGGCGCTACGTGTCCAGCAGGGCTTACAGCTCGCCAAGGTCTGGGCTCAGTGCCAGCCTTTGGCTTGTAGCTCTAAGGACAAGCCCACCGCCCTTGGTGCCCAAGGCCCGGGGTGGTTGGGAGCTCTCCATGGGTCGCACTCCCTTGTTGGGGTGCCCCCTGCAAGTGCAGGGAGCCTGGCTGGGGGTACGGCGCACCTTGGTCCATGGCCACGGCCTGGCCTCGGTTGGCGGCGCCCAGGTCAACCCCACCGGTTGGCTCACCAAGGCTGGGCTTAGTTCCAGCCTGCGGCTTGTAGCTTTAGACCCACCGTCCTCGGTGCCCAAGGCCTGAGTTCGGTCGGGAGCTCGCCCAGGGTCTCATACCCAGCATCAAGGCTCGCCTTGGTCCATGGCTACGGCCTGGCCTCGGCTAGAGGCTCCTAGGACAGCCCACCATCAATGGCGCCAACAGCTCATTGCTGGTCGGGAGCTCGCCTGGGGGCCGCACTGTCGGACAAGTCCACGTGCGTCTCGAGAGAGAACGTTACCTCCGCAGTCCCCCCAGCCTGCGAAAGGCGCACGGCAGGGGGGGGTTACTTCGATACAACAGCGCGTCAGTAGGCGGAGCTTGCGTAAGAAGTTCTCCCCCAGCATGCACAGCTTCTACGGAACTGTCCATGCGGCGGGGGGGCGTAGCCTCTCACGTCCCGCCCCCCCATCAGGGCACCGGATCGAAAGGTCCCGGGGCCCAGCAATATGCTCATGACTATATTTCAGGGATCATTTCTATAGTTTCTAACTTGAGAAATGTGTTTCTAAAATGTTCATTCTCGCTATCCACGATGATGAGACGGTGATACTCTTCTGAGCACGAAGCGGGCAGAGAGACTTGATTCAGTTCATATGCTCTCTGCTTTTGATGACCGTGCACTGTCTCCTTTGGGGACATTGAGGGAGAGAGTATGATCCGAGTGGTGGAACGGGTTCTGCTCCGTTGGCCACAAGAGACCATCTTGTCCAACAGGCTCGATGCCTGGGAGCATCTATGTTCCCCCGTCCCCATTACGGCGCACCCTCCACAGGGGATACGCGCTACAGTGCTCCATGCGTCCAAAATCGGACCTTCGGCGTCTCAACAAGACGCTGAGGAAGTCCCATCCCGAATGCTCTCTTCCCCGCCTGTTCAAGTTGAGACAGGGGGATTTCTTACTTCCAGGGATCTGGAAGGTGCGGTCTTCCATGTCCACATGGTCAGGAGACACAGGAAATACCTGAGGTTCTCCTTCCGGGGGAAGGCTTACGAGTTCTGTGGCTTGCCATTCGGCATGTCTTTGAGCCCGCGAACCCTCACGGTGTGCGTGGAGGCAGCCGTGGCTCCCCTCCGCGCCTTCCTATATCTCAACGACGTTCTCTTAGCGGCCGACTCGAGGGTCTGTGCCGCGGAACATACCAAGGTGGTGACCGATCACCGGCAAACCTTAGGGTTTTTGGTGAACTGGCAGAAGAGTTGCCTCGTCCCAGCGCAGGCGGCGACCTTCCTGGGGCTCGAGCTATACTTCCTGCGAGCCTTTCGCCAGAGCGACAGGCGCGCACGGTTCGGACAGCAAGCCAAGGACGTTAGGTCTGTGCCCTCGGTGTCAGTGCATCAGTGCACAGTAATGTTGGGCCTGATGGCCTCAGCACTGCATGTGCTCCCGCTAGGGAGGCTACACATGCTCTCGTGGTCCAAATATGGTTCTCAGGCTTCGCCTGGACTCGGCCGGGGACCGTCATCGCAGGGTCCTCTGACAGGTCAGGCCTGGCAGGCGCTGGCTATATGGGCGGACCCCCGTTACCTCTCGAGAGGTACTCGGTGGGGCCCTGTCCCGCTCAGGATGGTAATTCGCACAGACGCCTCCCTCTGGGGAGGGGGTGCGATTTGCGGGCATTTTTCGGCGAACGGCCGGTGGGAGGCTCAGGAGCTTCGCCACATAAACGTGCTAGAGCTGAAGGCGATTCGCCGGGCTCTGCCTCAGGACAAGCCCACCATCAATGGCGCCGTGGGCCCATTGTTGGTTGGGAGCTCTCTTGGGGACCGCACTGCCGGACAAGTCCGCGTGCGGCCAGACTCGAAAGAGAACGTTGCCTCCGCAGTCCCCCCGGCCTGCGGAGGTAACACTTCCAGCGGCTCACACATGGGCACCATGTGCTGATTCGCTCGGACAATAGGGCAGCGATCGCCCACCTGAACAAACAGGGCGGTGTGCGGTCGGGGGCGCTGAACCATAGCGGGGATTCACCTGTGGGTGTTTCCCCGTCTCCTTTCAGTGTCAGCGGTCTATCTGCCGGGACGGCGGAGTTACGACCGGCCTGCTGTCTCGAGGCAATCCCCGTTATACGGAGTGGTGCCTCCACCCTCGGGTGATGGAACAGGTTTGGGCCAGGGTTGGTCGCGCCTGCGTCGATCTCTCGCATCGCGGCGCGCGACACACTGCCCACTGTGGTTCTCGATCCAGGAGGACAGCCCCCGTTAGGTCATGACGCGCTAAAAGCGCACGCGTGGCCAAGGGAGGGGCTCTATGCGTTTCCCCCGACCCCTCCTGATCCGTCAGGTGTGGGACAGGGTGAGGGAACAGCGCCTCCGGCTCGTTTTAGTCTGTTTGGCACAGGCAGACATGGTTTGCGGACCTGGTCTCCCTGGCGCAAGATCCGCCCTGGGCATTGCCGGTACGGGCCGATCTCCTATCCCAGGCGGAGGGGGAGGTGTTCCACCCCTCCCCAGGCAGGTGGAAGCTAGCGGTCTGGCTCCTGAACCGGAACAGTTGCTAGCCCAGGGTTTGCCTGATAATGTGGGATGCACTATGCAGCAAGTAAGGGCGTGGATCCAGTGAACTGCAGTGTGCGACCAGTTCTCTGTTTCCTTCAGAGCCTGCTTGACGCGGGTCAGTCCCCGCAGTCGTTTAAGGTGTACGTAGCCGCGATTCTGCTTGCCATAGGGGGATTGAAGGGAGCCCCGTGGGGGCGTACCCTTTGGTCTTGCGCCTCATGAAGGGAGCGCGTAAACTGCGCCCGCCGTCGCGGTGCGTTTTTTCCCCCAAATCGGACCTGGTTACGGTGCTGGACGGGCTATCGGGTCATCCGTTTGAGCCCTTGGACTCCGCCGATTTAAGGGTTCTGTCTTTAAAGACCGCGCTGCTGCTGGCCTTGTCGTCAGGAAAGAGAGTTGGTGACTTGATTGCCCTCTCGGTGCAGCAGGCCTGTGTGGTAATGATAGGCGCAGGGTTACGTTGCGACCTAACCCGGCGTACCAACCTGAGATTATTAATGTCAGCTTTAGGTCTATGGTCATAGACTTATCAGCATTCTGTCCCCCGCCGTTCAGTTAGAGACGGGCGAGGAGAGACGTTTGCTCATGCTGTGCCCCGTAAGGGCGCTCTCGGCCTATGTGGCCAGGACGCGTTCTTTACGCATTACAGATCAGCTGTTGGTTTGCTTTGGGCAAAGGGCCCAGGGCGGACCCCTTTCCAAGGATCGCTTATCACACTGGATAGTGGAGGCGATCGCGTTGGCATACTCTGCCGTGGGCAAGGTTCCCCAGGAGGGTATCAAGGCGCTTTCTACGCGAGGTGTTGCGACATCCTCTGCGTTGTTGCGCGGTGTGTCGGTGGAGGACATGTGTGCCGCGGCCTCATGGTCCTCTCATCACACTTTTGTCAGGTACTACAGTCTCGACGTGTCCGGTGCGCGGTTCGCGCACGCGGTGCTGTCGGTGGCAAGAAAGTAGTATCGTTGCCACTCTAATATGTCAGACGGTTAGGCATAAACGTTGCCATATGGCCGTGGTTCACCGGTGCCTTTCGGGTCGCCCTGTGGGGTGCTCCCGGCAGCAAGGTCGGTTGAATGGAGGCACTAGTGAGAGCTTGAGTTCGAAACGAAGTAAAACGTTAGGGTTGTGCTACAACCCAGGTTTTACGAGTGAGAACGAGAGCTCTCACTACCCAGCCTTGCTGTGTCGATGCGTCACGGGGTGCGTCGGATCTCAGCGGGCTGGAAGAAATTAGAGTGATTATTCCCTGGACTGGCAGGACGTGACGTAGTCACGTGGATCCGTGTCAGTCCCAGGGGGTACCACGCCACCTAGGGGTGGGTGGTCAGGTTTTAATGAAAAGTAATTTTGGAGCAAAATAACAGTCTTCCATAGGGCTGCGTTGCAGCGTTTAAGGCACTAGTGAGAGCTCTCGTTCTCACTCGTAAAACCTGGGTTGTAGCACAACCCTAACGTTTTTGTACCTTATTAAATTTGTTTGCCAGTGATTTCGTGTGCTCCAGTCATCTCTACCTTTCCAGTATTCTGTCCTCGTCTGAGAGCACCGACCTCCCTGTGTGGAGGGGCTGTAGCGCAAGAGATTCCTTCTACATTGTGCTGTGTTACACGTTAAGTAAAAAAAAAATATATATAAAAAAACTCAAATTTCTATTCTTGCCCAAACTATGTAAATTCAAGCACCTTCAATGGACTCATGCCTATTTATGCCTATTTTCAAAAACTTTCAAGGCCTTGCTTCCCCCCCCCCTCAAATTCACGAACTTTCAAGGATTTCAAGGACCCGTGGGAACCTGCATTTGGCAAGTTAGCAGAACAGAGGAGCACCTCCTCTTCCTCCTCGTCTTTCTCCTCCTGGTCTTTGCTGTCACGGCTCTCGCTGTCCGTGTCGATCACGATGACGTCCCGCTCTTCCTGATGGCCGGCCTGAGGGGTCATGGGCTCTGAGGGGATGGACTGGGACACGTCTCCTTCCCCGCCCCCCTCGTCTTCCACAGCCAGGACTGGAAAACCCTCCTCTGAGAGTGCCTGCACACAAGAATATTCAGTCATTCTACGCAAACATTTACTCGTATTTGTTGCTCGTCTTCAAAAATCCATACTAATGAATCCTTACTTTTTACAAGCTGCAAGTCCCCACCTCAGCAATGCCACCAAACGTTCGCTATCTGATGAAAGAATCGCATCAGAGTTGTATCAACTGATAACTGACCTGGCTGTCGTCAGGTGAGTCTTGTCTTTCTCTCTCCTCTACCTCTCCTTCCATCCCCTCATCACCCTCCACCTGAAACACACACACACAGTATTATACAGCCTAAGTGGTGCAGTACTTCAATGAAGATTACATTAACATTTTATATCCGAGTCATACTAATATTGCTAGTTCATGATTTGAACATGATTACTTAATGTTAATAGATGTGTGGAGCGGAACCCGTATGCCTTATTACAGTAGTTAGATGTACGACTCGGTTACAAACATCTAATACGATACTGTAAGGCCATGTTCACATTACAGGCAAATCGGATTTGCTGATAAAGTCATTAATCATCATTATCTTGATTGGTTTCCAAAATCTGATTTGGGAGTGTGTCCGCACTGCCACAAATCTGATTTTCAAGTCGGATCTGTGTGTCCAGACCTAAACAACCTATCTGCATGGGTTGCTATGGTAACGACGTGAGCGTCAGTAAATACGTACGTTGGTGACGTGGTTTTCCTGTGCAGAAGCATTTGATGACGAGTTGCGAGTGACATTCAAATCAGATTTGGTGGATCCGCGCGTCCGCACTGAAGACACATCAGTCGAAAGCAAATTGGAAACTACCTCCATATGTGGTTTGGGACAAGTGACACAAATCAGACTTGGAGCGTCCAGACTTATAAAACCAATCTGGATAAAGTCATTAATAGGTCACTAAAGTTCACAAATTAGATTTGGCCTCGTAGTCTGAACATAGCTTAAGCCACTTCTTAACATGCAGTGGAATCCGTATTATAACCTGCTCCTAGCCGGTTGGCCTGCATGTTAAACAACAATTAGCCGGCCTACGCGCACTCCCGCGAGTCCGTATCTTATTCATCTCGGTCCCCGGTGTAGGATCCGCATTAGCGCAAAAGCAGCTGCTGTTTAACTCTGGCAGCTCATGATCCTGATCATGTAGGCTAGCTGTTATGTGGGCGGGTTCACGTAGTTTATTAATTAATGAATCGTTCGGGCAATCGCTTATATCAACAAATTAAACGAGCAAACTCACGGTTTCCTCAAGTGCTGCAAAAACGTCTTGAATTGTTTGGTAGAGATCCCAACGCGCTTCAGCTATGCAGGCAGGCAGGTCCGGTGCATCAGGAGGGACGCTTACTGCTGCGCTGCTTGCTTGCTCCCATGTCAGAAAAAGCCTAACTTTTGTGGGGAGAAATACATTGAAAACTAGGCAGATATGACTTGAATGCCACTTGTAAAATAAATCACCCACAGTGATTGACGACGGTCCGACCACTATTTTGACTGGGCGGCTTTATGTAGCCTAACAAAGGCGGAAGCGCTCATTTTTGCCACATTGCCACCCCTCGTGGTCGGAATGGACTCCGTTAAAACGGCATGTTTTTGAAGCCTCCAGATTTGTCGCTAACGTTAGTCTCTTCTGATAAGTTTTCTCGAGTTGGATGCAGCCAATTCTATTGTGTGAGTCAGCCATTTGAGGCAGGCAGTCTTGTGTGACTGTGCGTCCACACTGCGGAGAGGATAGGAGCTGACTGACCGATAGCCTATTTTGAGACATAGGCCTAGCCTAACTTTTGTGGGGAGAAATACATTGAAAACTAGTCAGATATGACTTGAATGCCACTTGTAAAATAAATCACCCACAGTGATTGACGACGGTGTGACCACTATTTTGACTGCCTCATTTTTGGCACAATGCCAGGAATGGACCCTCTGTTAAAACGGCATGTTTTTGAATGGAGTTTGGTTACAAATTCGCTAAAGCTGTTTCCTATCACATTTCTTGTTATCGATACATGCTACCCCCCCCCCCCCCCCCACTGGCAGAAAAAACGGTTCATATCCAGTTGTTTCTAAACAAAGACCCCTCATGTTTAAAAAGGTAAAACCGGAAAATATCCTGTTCTGGACATGATCCAGACTTCATGTTTAAAAGCCACTACAGTCACTTATTATTGATATTGGTTGGTTGATGGGATGCATAGTGTTGTCTTGCTGTATTTCAGTGTGTACATACCTGGAGTGTTATCAGTGTTTGTCTTAATCCTAGTTTCTTGGGAGACGGAGTTGTGTGTGAACTCTCTGGTCCCCCCTCCTCCTGCCTGCCTCGCTTTGGCACTGCTGAAACCACACGCACACGCACACGCACACACACACGCACGCACGCACGCACGCACGCACGCACGCACACACACACACACACACACACACACACACACACACACACACACACACACACACACACACACACACCACACCACACCACACCACACACGCACACGCACACACACACACACACACACACACACACACACACCACACACGCACACACACACACACACACACACACACACACACACACACACACACACCACACACACACACACACACACACACACACACACACCACACACACACACACACACACACACACACACACACACACACACACACACACACACACACACACACACACACACACACACACACCACACACACACACACACACACACACCACACACTAGGGATGCAGGGGTTAACCGGTTTGACTATTAACCACGATTTAAAACGTCACGGTTATATAACCGCAGAGGCTCCGCTACACCGAGTGTTTTGTTTCACAACAGTCCGTCAGTTTAAACTCCCATGCGGCGCAGACGGCGCTGGAAGGAGAGGAACCTGTCTCTCTCGCTTCGTTTCCGCACGGACTATTTAGCGGAGGCACCAAACACAGGCAGCTGCCATGTCTCCCAGTAGTAGCCAGTCTGTAGCCTAGCCATGGATGCCAGCCCAACATAAATGTTGCAATACATGTCCCGCAAGGTTTCTGAGATTAGGGGAAAGTCTGAGCTGGTGTTACGTTAAGCCAAACGTGGGGAAGAGGCAGCGGATTTGTTTAGCGTTAACATACAGTCATTGACGTTAACGTTAGCTGTTGTGGCTAATGTTAGCTAGCTGGCCATGGCCTGGCGTACATAGTTCCTCAAGCTCGTTGTGACCAAACATCCCCGCATTTAAAGCACTTCATGCTCCCAGCGCTGGCCTAAACCATAGAGAACCTCATGCTTTACATGAAAAGAAACATCAAGGGTTTGTGTCAACTCCAAAAGCAACCCGCTAACGTTACATGTAGGCCTAATAACGTGAAGCTAACGTAGCTAGCTGCTTGGCAGTCATGATCTGACTGAGACAAGGAAAACAAATGCGCACATTTACATAACAAACACCAGTCAACACCACAGAGTGTCCTTTCTTTAATCCAGAGGGAGCATTTTCCAGTAAAAAGTGAAACGACACATGATGGCTTATAGTGAGGCTTTCCATGCCTGCCCCATCATCACTTCAATAGAACTGACCCCAATGCAAAATTCATTTCAGACGGCACATTTAGTTGCCAGTAACATGCCAATAAGAGTCTAAGTTACTATGCCTTTTGTGTTTTTTTCTGCAGACTAAGCAGCTATAGGCTTTCGCTTCTATAAAGTAATAATAAATATTTTTTGTATTGAATATTGAGTGATACACTTTACTAATACAATCATATTATATCAGAAATGTTGTTTGTTTTATGTTCACAATAGTGATGTCAGTTAGATTTGATTAGGTCAGAGCCATGGAATATTAAATCATCCATCTTTGCTCACTACATCTGCCCTTTCTTCTTTTTTTAATCCCAGGTGTGCATAAAATACAGGTTAAGAACTTATTTTTTTAAATACAAAAATGTGAAAAAAGTAACATAGTATGTTTATCGTATCGGTTATTGGCCAGGAGAATATTTATCGGTTAGCGTAGGCCTATACTATCGGCTGTAAAAATCCATATCGTGCATTAGTATTCCGGAAGGCAGCAACTGTTAAGATTGTGGGGGAAATACAATAAAACCTCTATTTAGAGAATGCTCATGTGATTTTTATACGTCCATAACAATAATCGTGAAACCGTGATAATCGTGGTTTTTTCTCAGACTATAATCGTGGATCAAAAAAAATAATCGTTGCATCCCTACCACACACACACACACACACACACACACACACACACACACCACACACACACACACACACACCACACACGCACACACACACACACACACACACACACACACACGCGCACACACACACACACACACACACACACACACACACACACCACACACACACACACACACACACACACACACACACAGCCAATATTTCTTTATTCTAAACATGGAGCTGCAACAATATGAGAAAGATTGTAAATATGAGGTGAGGGTCCTACTATAAAATTACTGTCCTCAACTTTCAGATGCTAAATTCTACTTTGGAATGGGGTTTGGCAATGGACCCCGATTTCTCAGATTTCCATAATTCTTACCAAGGAGGAAATACCTGGTATTATGTGTTCATTTCAAATAATATGTACAAAATCAAAGGATTCTTGGTTTGAGGTTGTCAATGTGATATTTGGTTTGCTGTCAAACACAAACTCAGATGTATCATCAATAAGTTCATGTGTGCTAGCTGTGGAAGAAGCAACCTGCTGCCATGGTTTATTCCATATACAGCAGAGTCTTTATGTGTGCTATGCATCACTCGCTTACATAGCTAACAGTAGCTAACTCCCCACTTACTCATATCTCCAAGAGATCCCTTGTGGCCAAACCCCACCCATAATAATGATTATTCCCATATGACCCGAACAGCACAACCTAACCAAACCAAACTCTATGGCTGTGCACCAGCGTCAGTTTCTTTGAATTAAACATGGCTGAAAGCTGTGGTGGGCTGCGCAGACAACAAATGTAAAAAATCACCAATTACGTGTTTTTGCACTCCCGAGCCAAATAAGGAAGCCATTGAGGAAAATGTGTCTGTAGCCAGTTCCTCTCTATAAAACACATGAGTTGCGTTGGTTGCGTTCATGTGTGATGGCTCTCAGGATATGTTGCTTTGTATTGACTGCCAGTAGGCTACACAGGATACAAAAGTCATGTGAAATCTCACTGACTTGTCATCTAATGATATGATATTTAACTTGGCATCAATCCACTTTAACAGCAATGTCATGTCAGTCACTCAAACTAGACTGAAAAGCACACCGGTAGCTGTAGCTTCAGACTTTTAAATATGAAGTGAAATGATTCAATATCTTTATATATCACGGCTTAAAATTCGGCGTGGGATTTTACCACATTTTCCCGAATTCCCGCATATTTTCAATTAATAAAGGGGGAGTAATCCCGCAATGGTTTGCACAGATCTACGTTTGTGCGGAACGGTGCTTAGCAAGCGAAACAGCTGTCTGTCTGTCTGACCCACTGACGGCTCCTACACACCGCCCGTGATAAACTCGCATGTACTCGCACTCGCCCAGTCAGTCCTGCCCCGCTGCTGCAGCGTGGTTGGCTGCCTTGCTGTATTTCCGTCTTCAATTGGTCGATTTCGAAATCCCCCTCCTTCCCTCGCTGCCATCTTGTCGCTCACCAGCTTGCAAACAGTGCTGTAGTGGTAAAAAAAAAGGTGGGTAAACTATACTTTTGACTCGAGGCAGCTTTCTCACGCGGCACCGGCAGTGTTATAACGGCGGATAAATAAGCTTCCGTGACCGATATACAAGACAAAATATGAGAGTATATAGAACAACTTAATCTGAATCATATAGCCCTATAAGGTATATCAGGGGGTTCCCCCACATTTCTGAGTAGCCAGCCAGATAGAAAAAGTAGCTGGCTATGGGATGGGCCTTGCCCCTCAAGGGGGGTCCGGGGGGATTCTCCCCTGGAAGATTTTCCTTTTACATTTTAAAGTAAAATTCATCAACCTGGTGCATTTGAGAGCAAAATGAACTACACACATCTCTAATGTGTTGTGACTTTACAAATAATTAGCCCTAAACAATCAATATAAAATGTATTTATTGAACATTTGTTGAATTTCTCCAGGTATGAAAAGTTAAATTACACAGTAGGTAGCCTACTTTAAAGGACCTTGTATGAACCCTGTATATACAGTTTGAAGAGTAATATAGTTCTCTCTCTCACACACACTGTACCTGTGATTGTCAGCTTCAGCTTTATAGCTAAAAGTATGTAGACAGATTGAATCTGTGATTCTTGAATACCAATATATAATTCAAACTGTCCACAAACACATTGGGCAAGGATAGGTAGACAACATACTGTACATGGAAATAAAAGTGGTTCTGCCACTCTGGCCACTAAATTTTAGTCAGCCAATATTTATTTATACAGATCTCGGCACAACAAACACCAGTATGTTTCTAGATAGTTTTCAACATGGTCGTATTATATTGGCTTTATACAGTAGCACCTGGACTATTCAAGTCGACTCGCACGCACCTAATGTTACAAACTTTAGCTACTTGATCAGAGGGAAATCAATCATGTTTCTTACACCAGTGATTCACTCTTCAGTTGTAAAACGGTGAGCCTATATGATTTTCCCCACTCCGGACACACATTTTTAACCAACCTTACCTATGTTCAGCTCACCATGAGCTGGTCTCCAAATGCACATCTCCAAATGCGCATTGCGCATCGCTGGCACAATGGCACCGTTAGTTGTTTGAAGGGAGCGCTGTCTGGGCAGGCAAGCACAGCTCGATAAAGGCACCAACGTGACCGGGGCCGTGTACCTTTCCCGCGGAGCGCTCCACAAAAATAGGCTACGGTTCGCGGAGATCCTGGTCAGTGCCATGCCCATGTGTAATCTTTTTTCTTTTCTTTTGGTGTGTGACGTGCTTGGCGTGGTCTCCGCATCAGCGGAGTTTACGCGAACGTGTTAAAACTTGTGCAATAATAAGTGTGCATAAACGATTTAAACATGTGAGTAAACGATCTTAAAAGGTGCCTAAACGCTGCAGAGCATTGAAAAAGGTACGTAAACGCCGTTTACGTGCGTTTAGCCACCACTACAGCCCTGCTTGCAAAGCATGCTGGGATACCTGGCGTCAGGACATCGCAGGCGACAAGACGAGAGGAGGGGCCAAAACCGAAATAGACCAATTGAAGACGGAAATATAGCAAGGCAGCCAACCAAGCTGCAGCAGCGGGGCGGGGCTTGACAGGGCGAGTGCGAGTACATGTGAGTTTATCGCCTATGCTCACGTTTTGTGAGAAGGGGGTCTGAGTCTGAGCACAGACTGTAGAAAGAGATGCAGGATAGCCAAGCGAATGTGATTGGATGAACGTTTGACACTAGGCCAATCAGAGGCAGAGAGGGGCGGGTCATGCCTTCGCCATCATGGGGAAAAGAATATCGCGTCCCTGTGCTCTCTCGACATCAACGCTCCTCTGCTGATTTCTTGTGGATACAGACAGCTGCTTGCAAACATGATAGATCGCTGGCTAAAAAGGAAAACTACGTCGTCAGAAGGGGGACCCTCTCAGAAAAAACAAACGGGACAAGTCGAACAACAAGGCACTTCTAGCTGAAACGTCAACACCGAGTAACGTCAGGGTCAGTGATGTTTAGCGTTACGTTATTGACGATGAAGAATCTGATATCGATAATGACGTTAATTATTAACGTTAATCCTCCTTATGCTGAGTGCCAGTGATGTCAACGATGTTGTCGCCACTCAAATGGCGTTTCTCATAAAGCAGCCGTGAAAATCTGGTGGAAGCATTTTCAATAAAAAGTGAAAGGACACACAGATGGTTTATAGTCACTTCAATAGAACTCTCCCCAATGCAAAATTCAAACAGGTTTACCGTAGTTGCCAGTAATGACAGTAAGAAAGGCAGATGTAGTGAGCAAAGATGGATGATTTAATATTCCATAGCTCTGACCTAACCAAATCTAACTGACATCACTATTGTGAACACAAAACAAAGAACACTTCTGATATAATATGATATTAGTGTTTTAGTAGAGTGTATCACTCAATACAAAAAATAAAGGCTTTCATAGAACCAAAAGCCTATGGCTTAGTCTGCAGAAAAAACATGACAAAAGCCATAGTAATTTAGACTCGGGTGCATAAACTACTTCCTTTTTTAAATACAAAAATGTGAAATTACAGTATTATCGCTTATTGGACAGGAAAAGCGTTTTCGTTATAATATCACCTGAAAAAATCCCCCCCAAAGTCTATAAATCCCCCCATCTGAAGAACATAAGGGGGGAATTCCCCCCTAGTTTGCAAAGTGAATTTTAAGCCCTGTATATTATCTTACCTGGTGATTAAATCAAGTAACGTTACTGGTAAATCTTAAAGTATTTCACATCAGGCCACTGTGTGGGATCATTTATTATCCAGCTTTATTGAATGAAAGGACACTGATGGAGGCCATTAAGTTGTTTTATATATACTGTACATTCTCCTGTCTGACAGAGACAGTGTGCTGAAATCATTCTTTGACACATGTAACTCATAGACTACAATAGGGCTGAGCGATAATTCAATATTATCGGTTATCGTCTTTCAGTGGAATCATAGCATGATGATATGAATGAAGATATTTTATTGAATTAATCGTGACACATTTCTGCTGTCTACATTTATGATAAGCAAATTTTTCTTAAAAACTGATCAAATGAGGTAAGGTAGGAATATTATTTGAATATTTCAGTTTTGTTTGACATCACACCTTACATCACTATTCGGTTCAATGAGATGTGCATTAATTTGATTATTTAACATGATTTTACATACATGAATGAATATTTATATTGAGAAAAATGATTATCGTGATATTGATTTCAACCATATCGCCCAGCCCTAGCCTACAAAAAGTAGGCTAGGTTGGTAGCCTACTGTAGAAGCCAGGTAGAAGTAGTCTGCTAATCACGCTACAGAACACAGCCAATGAATGGGAGGCTGTTTTGACCCTTTGATTAGATTTGCTCAGGTTGTGAGAGATACGGTACAGTGAGTCTAGGGCAGGTGTATGGTTCCTGTGGTGTGCCTCGTGGTTCCAGTGTGGAGGGTCTGTGCGGTGAGTGTGGCGCTCAGCAAGGGCAAGGGGTCTGTGGGAGGGCACACGCCACAATCAGTTCCCACTCGAGGCTATGGTTGTTTAAGCGTCATTTCTACTCAAACGTGAAAACCATAGTGCCGACAACGCCAAGCCTTCCAGCGAGGCTTTCATGCACTGCAGACCCCCCCAAAATGTGAGGGAGCGTGGGTTCGATGCGGTGGATGTGAACAGCTGATTGGCTGATTAATAATAATAAGAATACATTGATTTATTTGATTGCTCCTTGGCGCTCCCTGATCACTGCTCTGGGAGAGAGACAGCCCGCCACGGCTGACGGTCGCGTTCCAGGAGTATGACTGTCTAGTATGACTGTCTAGTATGACTGTCTAGCTGCCGCGGACAAGCTCCCAACTCCAGGCTCATGTTGAAGAATATATCAGGCTTTAATGGTTGCTATGTTAGTCGGTTACTCGGGAAGTAGTCTATTCGAGCAAACTGACAGTTGATAACTGGCAAAAATGGACAACCAGAGGAGGTGATGAGCTCTTGGTGAACACCGTGCTGCTACCACATCCTATAATAAGAATGAAGTGTCCGTGTGTGGGAGTGAGTGTGCACAATTGTATTCGGCCACAGCTTTGCCTTTTTATTATATAAATCTGTTTATTGGCATTTTCAGTTTAAACATACAGGCCCCTATCGTCCCACTGGCCTTAAGTTAGCGCTTTACAGGCCCCTATCATCCCACTGGCCTTAAGTTAGCGCTTAGCGCCAGGCGCAGCCTATATTAATGCGCGTGGACCGGCGCTAGGGATGTAGGTACTACCGGTACTACCCCCGAACCGCGGTACTATTGCTGTAGAACAGGTTCTATACTAAGATTTAAAAAGACCCGGTACTTTTCCGACCACTGCTATGACTGATAATGGTCAATATGAGCCTGTCTCTTTAAGAAATGCGCTGGAGTGAGTGACGTCATATCCACATGTCAAGCGGTGAGGAAAAGAGTTTGAGGAAAAAAAGCAGCTGAGCACTGAGCAGACCCGCGCACATTAAAAGCAAACTAGCAAAGTAGGCTATGGCTAAACACAAAGCCTCTCCCAGCCCAGTTAGTAGCAGCAGCTGTGCCCTTTCACAGTTTACATCTAACGTTATGTAGGCTACTTTCACGCATACTTCAGTCAGGGTTATCGACAGTCCATATTATTGCCTCTGCACGTTTCCCGACGCTACAGTGAGAAAATGCGCTCGTTAACTAACGTTAACTAACGTTACAGCGGACTCCGCTGTACTAACGTTACAGCGGACTCCGCTGTACTAACAGCGGACTCCGCAGTAACGTTAGTTAACGAGCGCTCACTGTAGCGTCGGGAAACGTGCAGAGGCAATAATATGGACTGTCGATAACCCTGACTGAAGTATGCGTGAAAGTAGCCTACATAACGTTAGATGTAAACTGTGAGTAATACTGCCTGAATGCCCCACCCATGACAAGAAGTGCTAAACTGGAAGTTGAGATTACTGAGTATAAACAATTTAGAGACATCAGCCCTGCAGAGGATCCCCTGGCATGGTGGAAGCAACACCAGACAGACCTGCCCATCTTAGCTCAGTTTGCTAGACAATATCTCTGTATTCCAGCATCAAGCTGTGCATCTGAACGTGTTTTCAGTACTTCTGGGAATATCTGCAGTCCAACAAGATCTAGACTGACCGAGGAACATGTTGACACCCTCGTTTTCTTGGCTAGGAACCTGAAGAAGACATTGGGATGGGAGGGACTGAGTGAGTAAACTGAGAGTCAGCCAAACAGTGAGTCTGTCTACCACCCATAGGAGAACTAGGGTTTAGGCTGAGTAGGCTGGGGGACAGAATGGGAATATGAAGCCATGCTGCTTGTTGAAGAAAAAAAGATTTGAGTTTCTGCTGCTATAGTGTTTTATTATATTATTATTTATTTTATTTATTTTACTTATTCCCATTTCCCACTGTTCAAAAGATTTGTGTTATGTTACTGAGTGTGTACTTATTTGACAAGTAAAAGTTAGACAGAATTTAAATGCCACCAATTATTTATTTATTGTTGTTATTGGTGTTTCTCTGAGTTTTTGCTGCTATAGGCTAGTGTTTTATGGTCATTTTATTTTCACTGGCATTACTTTATTTTACTTACCGGTATTCTCACTGCTCAAAAGGTTTGTTTTGTTCAGCATTTAAATGCCACACCAATTTATTGGTGTAATTGTTCCCAAACTCTTAAAATAAAGCCAAATCTTGACATTGGACAGTTTCACTTTTTTTTTTTACAAAAAGTATCGAAAAGTATCGAAAGTATCGAAATACAAATTGGTACCGGCACCGAAACAGAAATTTAGTACCGCTACAACCCTAACCGGCGCAGTGCCTATTCTCGTGTCGCCGCTACAAGTGGAACTGAACCTGTTCGTCACGTGCATAATGAGTCCGTTTCAGACTGAAAACATAGTTTGTCTACGATGACAGGTTGAGAGGCGGGTCATAGTATCATGTCGATGATTATATTTGACAATTCTGGGGACTGGATTGGGCTTTGGCCAATCATGGCGTGTTCCACCCCCAAATCGAGTGGGATTCAGCGTGTTGTCGTGCTACGCGAGTGGGATCCGCGGAGTACCAGGCAGCCAGCTGCTTCGTGCGGAGCGAGTGGATAATCCGATGAATGGGTGCTGCCCGCGCGCCTGGAATCTCCGAGGGGAGACCCCTGACAACCACGCTCTCAAACGCTCTCAAGCGCGCGCCTTTTACGCTATTTCTGTAAATACGATATCCCTGGAATGCGAGTTTCAACGAGCCAGTTACATTTCTTTGCATTCTTAGAGATTATAGTTTTTGTTTGTTGTTCATGTCTCTAACAATTGGCCAAGTTAGTAGTTAGTTTATGGGATAGGAATTCTGCCAGATGACAGGCACTAGGCGCCATTTTCTACTTCATTTGGAAGAGAAAATTATCCAGAAATGAAGATTTGATTGACAGCTGCATGTCGTGATATGATTGGTTGAAATGGGGTAGAAATTTGATAGTACTAGGTGACGTCAGCAAACTGTACATGAAATGTGAAACAAATGAACAAATGAACTTTTGATGTGAAAAAGTGTAAAAAACTAAAGAAATTAGATTGTTGTGATTTTGTTTGCATACATTATTAAATAGGTGCACTGCATACCCAGGTATTTGAACTAAAAGAAAAGAAAAGTCATTTTTGGGTTCAGCTCGACTTTAAGCATTATAACCATGCCTTTTAAGCGTAGAATTATTCACACCGTGCTCATTGGAGAAGTGCAGTAAATTAATCACAATGTCCCTTTCATGTTCCATTCCACGGAGCGATCCAATCTGGTCAGAAAAGCCCGACCAAAGCGCTCTGAGCCCCCCCCCCTCCCTCTTTCACCCCCGTCTGTCTCCATATATATTATTCCATATTATTATGCTTCTCAAACCAATCTCACTGCAGTTTAAATACAGCAAGCATGTAAATACGCTACACTAGATGAAAGTGAAAATAATGTTCTAAACGCATCGGCTAGAAAAATATAGCCTATCCCTGGATGTCATGATGAGATTAGATTGGTGAAAGTTTGGGCAGAATGATATAGTTTTCTCTCGCTACCTTTTCTTCTCCCCCACTGCACAGGTAGGATGATGCAACAGCCTCTGAATGACAGGGGCTCAAAACTACGGTATAACAACTTTTTTTTCATCGGTCATTATGTCTGTCTGACACGCGAGGGAGAGGGAGTGAGAGAGAGAGAGAGAGAGAGAGGGAGAGAGAGTGAGATGGCAGAGGAGAGCTGTGCGTAATTACGCACAAATCCCCGGCGCACTGAATAAGGCCTGGTTTTGAAAAGCGCTAAACGCTAAATTAACGCCAGGGGGGAAGATAGCGTTAGGCCGGTTTTAAGGCTGAAACGCCCATTCTGGCCTATTCTGGCACTGCGCCACGCCTCTTCGGCGTAAAGCGCATTCCGGGGCCTAAAACCATCTGTATATCTTCCCGAGGCAGGCGCAAAGCGTGTTTTTTTGCGTTTAATGCCAGTTTTTGCGCCTAAGGCCACTGGGAAGATAGGGCCCGATATCTGTTATACAGATGGAAAGACTCAGGTTCCTGAGAACCAACTCACTTAGAAAGTTCTTAACTATTTGGGAGCCGTTTCTGGGCTACTTTGACGAGGTTAAAAATGATTAGTGAGCGGTGACTAAGGATGGGGGTGATGGTGGGGTCCTATGCGTAATAACATATAACAACACATAAGCACTTTTTGTAGCTGGTAGCACCACGTTAACAATGCCAAACATCATTGATGTATGTATTTTATTTTATTTTTATTTTCCTGTGTCTGAGCCTGTTTGTCTTGTTTGTTTATTGTTATATTAAAAAAAATAAAAAATAAAAAATAAAATAAAAAACACAGCTCCACACAACTGAATGCGATCAGGATGAAACGGTAAAATAGCAGATATCAAACACAAACAAAACTAAAAAGAGAGATAAACTATAAGGCGCACTTTACACGAGGACGGTTTCCTATGGTGACGGGGAATTATTGTATCATTAGTGCCTCCCTTTTAGACGGCGGCGGCGAATTCGCGCTTAGGAAACGACACATTTTTAAACCACCTTCCAGAGTGAAATTCTTTGTGACGCTTCCCGCTGCGCGCTCCAGGTAATCGCTTTGAGACGGCACATTTCAGAAACTCTTGACATGCCTGCACACGCGACACACGCGATTACGCCATAGCCGTGCGCGTGTTGGCAACCATTTTCAAAATAGAACGTCAGTATAAATGAAGTTTGGCAACATTCAGAATTAACACATTCACTGCCAGCCGTTTTTTCAATACTGTAGGTAGGTTCTGCCAAGGTTTTTTTTTGAGGATTCTGGCTCATCTTTCAAGAGCTGAGGATTCTTTTCTGCTAAGATTTTGTGAACACAAATGATCTCAAAAGAACTAATAGAATGTGTGCTTTCTCTGTCTAAAAGAGTTAGTTTGTAGAGTTTGTAGTTATGTAGGCATTAGCAGTAGAATACAGCATGGTTTCAGCGTCTGAAAATTTATTCTGAGATAAATGGCTTTTTGTGAAATTCGATAGAACAGTCACTTTAACCATTTATTTTTGGCGTAAGACGTCAGACATCTAAACAATAGTTTTGAACAGTAATTTCCTCCATAGCAGCAGGAAACCCCCCTCTCCTTCAAACTCCTCCCTCCGTGGGTGTGTCTCTGGTGGCTTTGCAGCGTTTGTCACAAGCGAGGCTCTGCCTG
The DNA here is from genome assembly GCF_964638095.1 of Poromitra crassiceps. Classification (NCBI taxonomy): domain Eukaryota; kingdom Metazoa; phylum Chordata; class Actinopteri; order Beryciformes; family Melamphaidae; genus Poromitra; species Poromitra crassiceps. The sequence continues at coordinate 212,744 of NW_028152144.1, forward strand.
TCTGTGCTGCCTGGCTGCTGGCGGCTGCTCTTTGGGCGAGTCTGCATGAGTCGTTTCGGTTGTGAGCTCAGCTGCAATGAAGCTGCGTGCGATTGTGGACTTTCTGCGGGTGTTTCAAAGTGTGTTGCACGCATAATCTATTATGCAAATTTGCAATCCCCCACCACCAGCTCCCAGCGCGATAATGCGCGAAAGCGAAAGCGTTTTCGCCAATCCCTTTTACAGTATGAGAGAATGGTTTCCTCGCGCATTCCCCTGCAGTTTTGGCTCGGCTTTTTCTAGTCTGGAGAGCACTGTCGCCACTTAGTGGGTCGGTGGAATGGGTTGTACACGTTCGGTGGCTCCAATATTTTTATAGGAGACGTGGGGGGCGTTGATCCACGTCCCACCGTCAAAAAATAATAAAAAAAATTTAAGACGAGATATCTCGTCATTGGCAGTCAACCGTTGGATTTTTTAAGACGAGATATCTCGTCAATGGCAGTGAACGTGTTAAGCTACACTGCGGCCAACTTCAGTTACATGTTCAGAACGTTACTGCTGCGAGGAGCCGATGGCTGTACCCGCTCGGCATTTAACGTTAGTTACAAAAGCACGTCGACAGTGTTTTCTCACTGCCAGTAGCCTACAGCAGGGTTTGACAGATAGCACACTCAGCGCTCCCGGTCATCGCTGCTCGTTGGAGATTTCCAATAGGCGTTATTCTGATAAACTGGTCACATATATGTTACATTCTCACCCGACAAATATTAAAACTTTAAAACAGTTTGGGTTTTTTTTTAGCTTGAAAAAAGCTTTTTGGCAAGTCTAAATGACTGCGGAAGGCGTACTCTACTTCCGTGTTTAAAACCGGAAAGACGATTACGAAATGACGTCATGCAGAAGCGTCCTTGTCTGGGAAAAGATTAAGGTGATCACACTGCCACCTAGCGACCTGGCATGTACATTACGGCGTTTTAAAAATTCAACAGCGCTCATGTAAACAGGGAGAAGGTGTGAAGGAAACACTATTGTGTCGTTTCTTCCAGAAACTGTCCTCGTGTAAAGGGCCCCTAAAGCTACAAAATAGCCTCCACAGCCTTTTAAAAGGAAAGAAAGGGGGGGTGAAGTGAGACGTACTCAGCTGCACTACACACAGCAGCTGCTGCATCTCTGGATCCTGTGTGAATCCAGCCTGACACTACATTGCAGAGATATCACCCAGTGATCCTTTAGCGCCGCCGTGTGGTCATCATTGTGTGTGCATGACGTCAGGTTGCATCCCCCCAAAGTAGGATCACCCTGTACTCTCTCACCATATGACTGATGCATGTTTTTCACACAGCCCCCTGCTGCACCCAGTGTTGGAGCCTGACGCACTGACTACCCCCATTGACTATGAATGGAGTGTGGAGGAGGGGGGGGGGGGGGCTGCAGGCAGGCACATATAGTGCACTTGTAAAGAACTCAAGGCAGCCTGGCTTGCTGTACAAGTCGACGAATCACAGGGCGAAGTCAATCTTTCTAAAGCCAACCACATGCCGAGCCTAATCTTTCAAGAACCAACCACATGGCGAGCCTAATAATTCAGAAGCCTATCAAATGACCAAGTGAATCTTTCACAAAGCCATCCAATCAGAAGGCGAATCCAATCTTTCATTCAGCCAATCCCAGCGAATCCGACCGCCGAGAGGTCACCGCCCTCTTCTTCTTCACCGGAAGTACCCCAGTGTGTGCTTTGTTTGGCTAACGGATAGCTAGCCATTAGCTCTTATTATTATCCCTACACAACGTTACAGGTAAGCAACTGCCGATCCTTTTCATGTTTTAATTAAATACACATATTTCACGTACACTTTGGCCATATCGTTGATATTTGCGCATATTTTTGATCGCGGTCTTTGACGTAAATATCACAGCATAACGTAACGAGAAGCTAACTAGCGTTAGCTGTGGCTGTGTTTTCGCTATCTGAACCCAAGTTCACGTTAACGTTAACAGCTAAATAAGAAATAGTAAACCTTGTTATCAGTAATAATGAGAAACTCATACACAGATAAAAGTAACAGCAGGTAGGCCTACTGATATAAACATTAAATGCCTGTATGCCTGTGTTTCTGTTTGTATGTTTTTAGTATCTAATGTATGTTTGTTTATTGCTGTAAGTATAATTTAGTCTACTGTACATCATTTCAGATGTCATTACGAAACAACAAGGCTATGGCAGGTGACACTGAGTGGCTCTCTACTGGGGTGTCTGGTATGGCCATCCAGTGAGGGAAACATACCTGCTCCTTGCCCAAAAAAAGAGAGATGGCATGACCTTTATAAGGTAAGATTATATGGCTTATCCATGTTCAAGTTAACAACATGACCCTAACACAATACACTGTAACATCAGGTACAGTATGTGATGGTACATGTATGCAAGTCCAGTTAAGTTACCGTATGTGCATTGTGTGTTTCAGACTGCCACAGCCAGGTATCTGCACAGCTCAGGGATTACTGAAGTATCCCAGCAAGATGGAGCAAGGTGACCCTCTACTGCTCCAAGCAGGGCTTCAGGTATGACCTCACCTTCACCCACTCATGCCTCCTTGGCCAACAAGGTGAAATAGTCATATTTAATTTCACTGGGACTTATTTTTCCCTCTGTGTATCTTTCTCAAGGTGAGCGCCTACACTCCAGACAGCGTGTCCCAGGCATTGGAGTATCTGAAGGAGCTCCTGCTCGTCATCCAGCAGCACACCACATCTTGTCTGCACAGGCACACATCCCACCTGCTACAGCGAGCGTGGACCAGCCTGCACGACTCCTGACAGTGAGTACCTGATTGTGTCTCCTGTCCAGATTGTGTTAAAAACGTTTTAACAACCTCACACAGACAAGACTCAAGTCATTACTATTGCTTCAGACAAAATCATTTCCAAGGTTGTTCAGTGTTTAACTGTATGGTCTAATCTTAGAAATATTGGTGTTATTTTGATCAGGCTATGTCCTTTGATCAAGTTAAGTCATTGTCCTGTACATGCCACCCCCCCCCCCCCCCCCCACACACCCATTTTAGAAACAAACACTCAGGTCTGTTGTGTCACACAGATTATTATTGATGCCTTTTGTATCATCCCACCTGGAGTACTGTAATTCCCTTTTGACATGCCTCACCGGTCCCTGGACTGTCTACAAATGGTCCAGTACACTGCTGTTGACTAAGGCCGCATGCCCACAGGGATTGTTTTTTTGTTTTTTGTTTTTTTCCCAGGTCAGAATGCTTTGGAAATCATGTCCAGAGTGCTTCCAACGTGCACAGACACAGCATTTATTTGTTGCTGCTGAAAAAAATTGACATTGTGTAACTTTTCTCTGCTTGAGGCGCCCAGAGCACCCTGCCCAAAAACACTAGCCATCGAGAGCGTTTAAACACCAGGTGCGGTGCTGGGAAGAGGAGCGCTCCTAGAGCGTCCTTACCATAGAGAATGAATTGCAGAAAGGCGCTGGCAGCTCAAACAGACGTTCCCTGTGGACACAGCTGCTTAGTCCAGCACGACATGTCACATCACATCCATCTTAGCTTCCTTACATTGGCTTCCATCAAGTTTAAGGTTCTTGTAATCACTTATAAAGCCCTGCATGGTCAGGCACCTGTGTAAATCTGTGACCTGATCCATCCCTACATCACCAGTCAATGTGACTGCTCTGTGAAAGGTGCTATATAAATAAACGTTACAAATAAACGTTACTTTCTTAGTTAATTGCTTACTTACTTAGCTGGATTCAATTTACACCTGGCATTAAAACAGGTCCAGGATCTACATCAAAAATGTGATTCATCCTGTTTAATCCATGCCAACTATGTCTCTTTTCATCTATCATCTACAACGTGTATCTATCAGTCTGATGTGTCCCATGTTTGTGTTTTCCCTACAGTGGTGAAGTGTCAGTGTGGTGTCTGCAGAGCCTGCTCGCCTCCAACACAACCCACCATCATCAAGACCTGGACCCAGGAGCTGCTGACGCCAGCATGATGGCAGCATACAGATGCCAGCTTTTTGCACACCACACACACTCGACACTGATCTACACAAAGTTACACTCACCACACACACTCGACACTGATCTACACAAAGTTACACTCACACTGACCCTTTCTGATGCTGCCATTTGGTTGTGTCAGCTCCTGCTCTCTAGCTGTGATTGGACACTCTGGGGTCAGACAAGTGAACTCTCATTCAAAGGACCCTCTCTGTCTCTTTTCTTCTTTTTCTTCTTTTCATTGCTGTTTATTATTATTCATTGTCCACTGTGTTCTTTATTTGATTTAGATTGCACATTGTCTAATCGTTTTGTTTTTGTAAATTATGAATTTATTTGAAATGTATTCTCTCTTCGTGTCTTTGATAATACCATGATATTTAAATCTACTACATAATACATTATAGCCAATACGTTTTATACTTGACTGAATGACCAATAAAGTGCTCAAATCAGTTATCACTCATTCAATCATTACTTTCAACTTTTCTTTAGGGCATTACCCACTTTTGAGATAGCCTAAAAAAACTAAATATTTAAAGTGCATACGGTACTTTTTTTCCCTATTACAATAATAAAGACCCAGTTTTAAAACCATGCATTGCATATTTACCAACATGCTTGAGGTGGGATTGTAAACCTGTCTCTTCCATTTTACACAAGTAGCCTAATGTGATGGTGCATTAAAAGTTGATCAAAATCACATTATAGTTTAATTAGATTTGAGTTGCAGCACATTGACATC